>NC_133665.1:89305433-89469394 GCF_037893015.1 Macrotis lagotis
ACTAAACAACAGCAATAGTTGTATTTAATTTATCTATTAAAATTGATAGTTTTTACTTTAAAAATTATCTGAAAAAGGAAAAAGACTAAGAGAAATGGCATCTATTCAAAATTGATAGTTTTTTACTTTAAAGATTATTATCTATCAAAAAGGAAAAGGACTAAGAGAAATGACATCACTTTTCCACTGACACAAATATTTTACATAGTTATAATTTGAAATAGTAAAACAAGGTGGTAAGATGGATAGAGTACTGGGTGCAGAATCAGAAAGAGCTGAGTTCAAATTTGGCCTTAGCTACTTCCTAACTGTGTGACCTTGCAGCCTCTGCCCAGCATTCCCCATCCTTATCTGTCTGACCCAGCTGGGGCCAGCTGGGTCAGCTGATTCTAACATTAGTCCTTATGTACTAGTGAGGAGATCCATCAGCATTATTCTGGTAAATGTTTGATAGCTGGTTCTCCAAGTGAAAAAAAATGTACATTTCAAGTTTCAGATTTCATTTGCATTATTAGTATTTTCTCTATTGCTTTTTTAAGCCTAGACAAACAACAAACCAATAAATCAAACCCCAGTTTGTAGCATTAGCCAATTTCTGATATACAAATGCTCAAACTGAAAACTGAGCTATTGATTCTCCTGGACTGTGTGAGTTTGGGCATCCCCAGGTTATACCTTAATTGCAAAGGAACTCCTTCCTTCATTAACTTGTTCAATATGTGGGAAGCCAGGAGAGGAAACCTGTGGCAGCCTTTTCTCAAACTTTCCTATTTCTGCTGAAATTATATGGGATTTATATTGTATATATTGTGTATATATTTATAATGTCTGGACTTATACACACACACACACACACACACACACACACATATATATGTATGTATATATGCCAGGTTCACATCCTTGATACAAACAGTCCTCAACTCCTTTCTCTCCATCATCTGACATGCCCAATCTGTTGCTGTTTTGTGAATTTTTGATGTTGCTGTTCAGTCACGTCTGAGTCTTTGTGATCTCAAAGACCAAAGACTTTGGTTTTTCTTGGCAAAGTTATTGGAGGTTTTGCCATTTCTTTCTCTAATGGATTAAGAAAAAAGTCAAGTGACTTAAGGCTAAGGCTAAGGTTTTCTCCCTCTAGACCCAGCCCTCTAGCCACTACACTGCCTAATTCTACCTTCACAAAAATCTTTCCAATCCATCCTCTTGGATCCACTCACAGAGCCTCCTCCCTGTTTCTCACTTTCATCTCCTCTCACTCAACCTATTACAGTAGCTTCCTAATTATTCTCTCTCTCTCCAAACCATCTTTCACACAGCTGCTAACATGATCTTCCTAAAACCCAGATCTGGTCATGTCCTTTTCTTGCTCAGTATAACCCAATGGCTCTTTGTCACCTTTAGAGTCAAATGCAAACCCCTTTGGCATTTGAAATCCTTCACAGCCCATCTGCAATCTTGTTTTCAGATTTTTCCCTTTTTCCCCCATTATAGGCCTCCTTGCTTTTATACTTCACTCTCTATGGCCTAATCCAACTCGTCTCTTTGCTGTTCCATAGAGAAGAGATCATAATCGCCTGTCTCCATTCCTTTGTAAAGTCTTTCTTCTTAACTGCATCTTAGAAGAACTAGTTTCATAAAGTTCACCTCTCCCCAGCTGCTGATTTCATCTCCCCAAATTAAATGGTATTTATATTGTGTATATTTTGTACATATTTATATTGTTTATACTTATATATGTGTATATATAATACAGATTACATATATACATATATGCACACAGTGTCTATGGAATATAACTTACACCCCAGAGTCAGGTTATTTTTATAAGAGCATGCTATCAAGGTCCCTGGTCATATCTTTGGTTCTTTGGATAGATCAGCAATTATTTTCCTTCATCCTTTGGCTGAATGATGCTTCCTTAAGTACAAATTTCACAATTTGCTACTAAGAAAATACATAAATTTCTACTCTATGGATCCTTTTTTGTAGAAAAATGAAAATTAAGCTTAATGTACCTCACTGGAGTAGAACAAAATAATAGCAATAATAATGATAATGAAAATACAAGAAGAAAGCAATAGCTAGCAATTATGTAGTGCTTACTATGTTGCTGATTATCATCTTATTTGAATCTCACAACAATCCTGGAAATTAGGTGCTATCATTATTCTTATTTTATAGATGAGGAAATTGAGGCAGGTAGAGGGTAAGTGACTTGTTCATGGTCACACTGGTAAGTAACTGAGACCAGATTCAATCTTAGATCTTCCTAACTTCAGTCCCAGTGCTCTTTTGCTTGTACCACACAAGAAGCAAAATAGATAAATCTAAACCAGAAATCATGGTCACTGGTGACACTATGACATACTCTTAGAGTCAGCCTCATTTTCTTATGTTGAGGCAAAACATGAAGCATTTTGCCAGATTAAGATGGTAGGGGAGTCATGAAAAGTGTTATGTATTCAAAGAGTACAAGGTAACCCTGGCCCAAGGGATAGAGGACCAGTGTTGGTACAAGGAAGACTTGGATTCAAGTCCTATCTTTGAGACATGCTTGCAGTATGATCATGGTCAAGTCACTTAACCTTTAAGTGTTCCAAATCAACTCTAGGGTCACACATTACAGAAGAAATTATAGCGAGATTTTTCACACTAGGAGTCCTCCATTTGTAAGACCTCTAAAAACCAATAAACAAACTCAGAGGAATATAATTTGGAGCTGGAAAGAACTTTTGATGCCATTTAGTCCAATTCTTTCATTGTATAGATGAGGATACAAGACCAAAATGACTTGTCACACAGAGAATAAGTAGAGACCTAAGATTTGCGGCCAGCTTCAATCCAGTGTGCTCCCGTGGTCCTAAGACTATAGAGTGGCCTTGGGGAAGTGCACATTTTGAAGCAAACTATAATCAATCATGCTTATAGTTTTATGTTATGAAAGAGTGACTAGATCTGTGACTTCCTTGAAACACAGAAATCAAGTAGTGGTGGGGAAACTTCCTCCAGTAATATAAGTGTAATGGTAGTCTGATTCATGACATCTTCCAGGTAATTGTCACATCCTAGATAGTTTGAATATGTCCCAGAGACCCATTAGATGAGTCAGCATCTTCTCTGTAATTTATAGTCTTGGAGAGCTGCATCTGTGTCAGAGATAGGATTTGAACCCATGAATTGTTGGTTTTGACCTCCATCTACTCTATCTACAATATCTCTACTCTACTATCTACTATAACACCACATAGACTTTTGCTTTGATATCAAATCTTTGCTTTGTTTATTGCTATGATGATTAGAAATTAATTAAGTGGAGATAGATGTAAAGCAGGAATGATTATCAAATTTGTTAACTAGGAATGCTTTTATTGACAACTTGAAATTCATTTAAAAATTCTTCCTGTTTGTCAGTACATGAAAATACATTGGAATTTTACTCAGTGTGTGTGAATTTTGACATCTTGCATTTCTCAGGAGGAACTCACACTCAGCTAATTTTTTTGACATGGTCATGGAACCAAAAAATCATTTTCCAGCTGGATGGGATCTTTGCAAGCATTAGCTTGATTCTCAATTCATTGCCCTTCAACAATCAAGGCACTCAATTTTACCTAAACTATTATTTATCTTTCATCCCCCCCCCCAAGGATAAATTAGACGCTTAATAAATTTACCAATTGTTCTTCCTTGCTGTAAAGATTAGTTGGAAGATTCCCCTTACAGATGAAATCACAGGTTTTTTTTTAAAAAAATAAATCTGGTTCAAAACTGAAAATGAAAATCTGCAGGCTGTGCAAACTATATTAGCTCCTCCCATAACTTCTAAATAGGAATGTGGAAAAATCAAATCTGAATGAATTGAGCTTTGTTCTATCATTAGGTGTAAAACCAACAAGAATATATTATATAAACTGTATACAGAAATCTCTGTTTCTATAGCTCTGTTTTTTCCTTTATTTTTGTTTAGTAATATAATCCCATTTGAGGTTTTTTTTTTGAAAAGAGACTTTAATGGCTTGCCATTTCCTTCTCTAGCTCATTTTAAAGATGAAGAAACTGAGGCAAACCTAGTGAAATGACTTACTCAAGGTCACATAGCTAGTAAAATTTCTTAGGCTGAATTTGAACCTAGGTCTTCCTGACCCCAGGTCAAGTGCTCTAACCACTGTACCACTTCAATGACCCATTTCTGCCTATATAATCATATAATTAATTCAGTACTTGAATGAATCTGTAATCTGATCAATCAAGCATTTATTAAATATCTCCTAAGTACACTATTCCAGATTCTGAGGCTAAATAAAAATACAAAAGAGAGCCAATTCCTACCCTCAAGTAGTCTATATTCTATTAGAAGAATATAACATCATAGACAAAGTAATACACAATATATAAAAGTAATTTAAAAACCCCTTTGGGGGGGCAAGACATTGACAATTGAGGAAAGTAGGAAAGGATCAAAGACCATGGCATTTGAGCTAAGCCTTGAAGGAAACTGGGAGTTCAATGGAATGAGGAGGAATGTGGGCATGCCTTCCATTGTTAAAATCCAATTCACTAAGTCCTTAAGCAATTGTTACAACCTAGCCACAGAGCAAAATGCTGGGGGACACAGCCAAAAACAGTTTTTATCCTCAAAAACTTCCTATTCTAACATTAATATTTAACATATAAACAGAAAAGAAAATATAAATTGAGGAAGAGAGAGAGAGAGAAGACTAATAACTAAGGAACATCAGGAAAGGCTTTATTTGTGAGGAGTACATGAACTGAGCCTTGGAGGAAATTAGGGATTCTAAGAGGAGGAAATGAGGATAGTTCATTGGCCTGCAGAAAAGCAGTTTTCTACAGTTTCTGTAGAGTGAAACATTCTGGAAAGTTAGACTGGATCCAGATTGTGAAATGACAGACTAAGAAGCAAAAGGGAGATACTGAAGTTTCTTGAGCAGATGAGCTATGTGGCCAGATGAATGATTTAGGAGGATTATCTTAACAACTTTGTGGGGGACATATTAGAGAAGGGGAGTGTCTAGAAGTTGGGAATCAATAGCTAAGGGGCTGAAGTAATGAAAGTCATATAGTCACGGCCATGCAAAAGGTGAGAATGGGACAGATGTGAGAGATATTGTGGAGGCAGAATTGACAAGACTCAACAATGGATTCAATATGGGGGTTACATGGTAGCACATTGAACCAATTTATACTTTATCAACTTTTGGGTCTCTTGCCCCTATTTTCCCATAAATCCTCCATGGTAGGGGTACAGGGTGGATCATTTAATGTTTTAGAGGTCTTCCTTTGGTAATACTACATTATTATCTTTCTTGCTGCCACAGCAAAGAGATTAAAAGCTGTCAGTATTCAAAAGACTGCATCTAACAAAATGAAATCGACAGATAAAAATGCAGTTTTGCACTTCAGTGCAAGAAATCACCATCATAAACATAAAACTAGAGGGTAAGGACTGTCATTTGCCTATTTTGTGTCCCCAGTATTACTATAGTCTGAGACTTCATTGACTGGCTAACTTGAATAGCTAATAGGTATTCTAAGCAAAACAAAATAAAAATATAGATCTGGGGGCTCTAGTGAATGTCAAGCTCAATATAAGTCATGTTAGCCATAAGAGCTAAAGTGATCTGGAAAAGACCTTAATTTAGAAAGGCCAAGGTCACCACTGTAACCTGGGTCATTGTCAGCAGTCGTCTTGACTTTTGTCTTGCCAGTGAACTTTGATGACTCTCAAAGAGTGAATGAAACTGATGACTGCAATTCTACCTCCTTAAATCCAAGAAAAGACATCACTCATCATGCCTGTGAGGTCACTGGTCCTCTTTGACAAGGAAGGACCATGACCACTACTAGCAACAACAAGCAACAATAACATGTTTTGTGATGTGGGGCTCCATTTAAGAGGCACAACTTCTAGGACCTGGGTGAGGAGATACTTAACTGCTCTCTTCTTCTACCTCTCGAGATACTTCTTGATGTCTTTTCATTCAGACTACTTTAGATTGTCTCTTTATATTGATTGTCCATATACTTATATGTGACTTCATGGTTTTCCCTATTAGCTTACTTGTGTATAGGGATTTCTTCATTTGTTGCATTTTTATTAGGTTTATTTATTTTATTAGGTTTATTTTTATTTTATTTATTATTATGTTTATTTTTATTTTATTTATTAGGTTTTTTTTTTTGCAAGGCAATAGGGTTAAGTGGCTTGCCCAAGGTCACACAGCTAGGTAATTATCAAGTGTCTGAGGCCAGATTTAAACTTAGGTATTCCTGACTCCAGGGCCAGTGCTCTATCCACTGCACCACCTAGCAGCCCCTATTTGTTGCATTTTTTTTGAGACAGTTCTGTTCCCATTGACTCTCTTCCCCTCAGCTTCAATCCTCCCTTATTTGGTTTTCCCTGAATCTCTCCTCACCTTCAGCTAATCCTGTTCCTTAGTTTTTATATTTCATTTTCCAAAAAAAAGTTTCTCTCTTTTTTCATTTTCTCTCTTCTCTTTCTTTTACCTCTAGATCCTCATTCTCTGGTTCATGGACTCAAGATACCTTAAATATCTTTATTCTAGGCTCTCTCCTCTAGGTGCTTTCTGCAACTGTGTTGTTGAACTTGACTCAGGGATTCCATTTTTTTTTATTGTGCCCCATTTCTAGTACAATGACAAATATTGCAGGTGTCAGAGAGGATACTGCTTCATGGTAGGGCCCCTCCTCTACCAGGTTCCTGATTATGCAGTCTACCACTGAGTTATATCCTCTTTGTTGACTTTCTTTTTCTTTTTTTTTTCTTTTTTGGTTTTTGCAAGGCAATGGGGTTAAGTAACTTGCCCCAGTCACACAGCTAGGTGATTATTAAGTGTATGAGGTAAGATTTGAACTCAGTTCCTCCTGACTCCAGGGCTGGTGCTTTATTTACTGTGCTACCTAGTTGCCCCTTCCTTTTGACTTTCAATTCTTCTATATTTGTCTAGAAATTTTCTTCCTGTGTCCATGCTCTTTTATTCCTAAATGTACCAGTTGTTCCCAGAAGTTCCAACTTTTCTCCATTCCAGGACAAGGGAGCTTTTCAAACATCAAATCCTCTGGGTTTCAATCAGTGGTAAAGTTCTCATCTTTATCAACCACTCTCTTTACTCATAGGAGCATAAATCAGTAAAACTCCCTCCCACTTACTCCCACTTTCTCCCTCATTTTGAATCTTTTCTCTCTCTCTCTCCACTCCCTTATAGGTTCTTCTCTTTCTGAGACCACAGAGGTCATTCCATATCATTGCTATTTTTTAGTTCACCCCAATGTATAACTCACTTCTCTTTTTATCTTTGCTCCTTTTTATGGGCATTCCCATGCTGTAATGTACAGTTCCATAAAAGAACCTAGAAAAAAGTTTCTTACTGGTCTCTTTTAGCACTCTATTGCTGCAGCTTTCTTGGTCTATTGAATCTATTCATTCCTTCACATTTCTGTTGTTTGGTCATTGGAGAAACAAATAGTGTCTTCAATCCTATTCCCCCCCCAATATTTCAAATTCTTTTTTATTAGTGAATATTCATTTTTTTGTCTTGTATGGCTGAGCTTAAATTTGTAAGATTAATGTCCATGGGATGACTGCCTTTGTTCTTTGGAACAGTAATTACAATCTCTCCTGATTTTTCTAGTGGGTTTGGGAATTACTTTCCTTTGTATTTCTTTTCTCCTGATGGTTTGCAGAACTTGTTTCTGAACCGAATTGCTAAATTTGACTATTATGTGACTTAGGGTTCACAGATTTGGGTTTTTTCTGGAGGTGATCTGTGAGTTCTTTCTATTGGAATTCCATTTTCCATCTGTAGATGTTCTGGGATTTTTATTTCATTATTTCCTTCCTTATAGTATTAAGGTTTTTGCTTTTGTCCTATATTTTTTTTCTGGGAGACCTATAATCCTTAGATTGTCTACACATTCTGTCTTCACATTGTTTGTTTTGCTTGCACAATAGGCACTCTTTAAAAACATTTTCTTTTTGCTTCTCTCCTAAGTTTCTTCTCATTTTTGTTTATTTGCATTCCCAAACTATTGTTCTCTCTTTTGTTTCTTTAGTGAGCCTTGCTATTTCAGATTCATGTTATTTTATTCTGTTCATTATTTTTGCTGGGCATGAAACAACTTATACTTTCACAGAATCATTTCTCTTTTAAACCTCTCAGGAATAGTGTGCAGTTATTCCATATTCTCTTCAGTTTCTCAAGGTCCTTTGTCTTATCAAGTGTTGGATCATTTTCCTCCCCCTCTTCCATCTCCCCCCACTCCCCCCAGCATCTATTCTTCTGAATTTGTTTACTGGATCTGAAGGTTATATTTCCTTCTGTCGTTAATAATTTTTCTTTTTGATTTTTCTGTATATTTTCAAAATGTCTGAGTTTTTTACTTCCTGAAATCTTTGGTATTTTCAACCAATTTTTTTCTCCTCTGTCAGTCAGTCAGTCTGTCTGTCTCTCTATCCACCTCTCTCTCTCCCTCCCTCCCTCCCTCCCTCCCTCCCTCCCTTCCTTCCTTCCTTCCTTCTTTCTTTCTTTATCTATTGTTTTGTTTTATCCTGATAATTCACTTCCTGACTGTCTCTTCTCTGAACCATTATAGAGAGATGAAAAAATAAGAATATGACTTGATAATTATTACTCCTCTCTTCATCAACTTTTTTCTCCCAACAGCAATATTATTTTATGGTGTTCTTTCTTTTTCAAATATCGTGAGGATTAATCCCTGGCACCCTCAAACTTGTGTTGCCTACAGAATGGATTTCCTCTATGCATACTTTTCATGGTGCAGCAACTTTTCCAGATACTGTCTTCTTTAGGGCAATTTTTACTTTTATTTACACACACTCTCCCCAAATATATAATATATATTTGTGTGTGTGCATATCTCTATCTATGCACATTTATGTAGGATATGATAGGATATCAATGTTCAAGTTCAAATGCATTGGTTAGAGTCATTGATAAAGAAAATATTTTGCTATAGAATCTGTTCCAGTTTTTAAATCTGTTGTCTTCTACTTTATCTTTAAACGCTCTTGAGGGGATGATCTTATACTCAACCTCTTGCAAATTTGTTTCTCTCTTTACTCTTGCTATTTTATCACATGATATTGCTTCTCCATACTGCAAATCTGCAACTGGGTTGATATTTTAAAGTAGTATGGTACTTGGACATTATATCTCACTATTTGACAAGGGGACCAAATGTTGGTTGCCTAAGGCTATGGCAGTTAGTTTGCTTGAGCTAAACTTTGACTAAGAAATAATGATAGTTCATATAGATGTCTTTTCCTTCTTTTATTCTTTCATTCTTCAGCTTCAATAGTTTTGCTTCATTTATCACGTTGGAGTTCTTATAACCCCAAGCCTGTATCATCTCAACCATATTCTTTCTTTTAATTTGGTAAGCATTTTGATCTTTTCTCTATAAAGTCAGTGTTCTGACTGTACACAGACAGCTGATTCGGAAATGACTACCACATTGGTAACCAGTCATTTCCTGTCTGTTGAGATACAGTCAATTTTACTTTTGGTGATACTATACAGTGCTCCTTATATCCTGTGCATTTTGAAGCTGCAATTATATATATATATATATATATATATATATATATATATATATATATATATATAATAAATACATAGGAATATAAAATAACACATATACATACATATATCTGTAACACACATATACGCATTCATATACATACAAATATGTCCATGAATAGTAAAATTTCAAAAATCTACCTCTCAATGAAATAGTTTTAACACATGGCTTCAGTGTCTCATATTTTTACTTCCTCATATGCAAGCTTCCCTCTAATAAAAAAATGCAAGGGAAAAAATCCACATAAGAATGGAAAACACTTTACATTCAAAATATTTTGGCATTTGAAGACCTTTCTGTTTTATGACATTTTTGGAAGTTTGATCACAGAGAAGGGCAAGTCTTGGTTTTGGCCCATAGAGCGGCAGCACACTTCTGTTCCAGTTTATTTTTAGACCAGCTAATGTTTTCCCCATCTGGAGAGCAGAAATGTGGACTGTATTGACTCCATTCCTTCATGAGATTCCCCAATCACCAATCAAAAGAGCGACGTGAGGAACCAGGATGTTCAGCAGAACTGGGCTGGCGGCTACCGCTTTTTTGAAAGAGCCTCATCCAACTCTTTAACTCTTGAGATCTTTCTCTTGGCAGTTCTCATTTTTATGGTAAGGAATATTTTTCACTTTTAAGATTGTGATTTCTATCCTCAAGTTAACATGTGGAATCAATAGTTTGGCTTTTCTGGGCTTCATTTTTCTTTTCTGGAGAGGAAGGAGTTGGGTTAAATATCTGGGACCCCTTATTTGCATTAATATACATATGTATTTGAATGAACTCATCTATAAAATAGATGAGGCACCTGCAAAATGAGGGTAGAATTGCTTGACCTACCTGCCTCACAGGTTTGCTGATAGAGAAGGAGCTTACAAACCTTAAAACTGTTTAGAAATGTAGATTTTTCCTAGACTGACAGTTGGAAGGGAACAGAGGCTAGCTGGTTTAATACTTACTTTATTGATGAGGGAAACTGAGTCAGAGAGGATAAGAGACTTATTGACATCCCTGCAGCAAAAGCAGAGTGAGTATATGAAGACAGGTTCTTTGAATTAAAATCTAACCTTCTTTCCACTTCACTACCCTGCAGGATCATGAATAATCTTGCAATTCAGATGAGCTTGACAGAGGAATCTGTGATAATTCTTCATTTTGCCTTTTGTCTAAATCTTTACTGTCATGGCAATAGAACTGGGGATGAGAAACTCTGTGTTGGAATTTCCATTCTTCTATTATTCCCTGCATTCTCCTGCACAAAAAAACACTTATAGTTGTAAAAGGAAGAGATTGGTCAAGATAACTCTAGAGTCACTTATAGCCTTCATTACTGTGATTCTATGCCTCACTTGTTAACAATGGTACTAATAAAGATGATAATAGCTTGCATTTATATAACACATTAGAGTTGGCAAAATTCTGGAAATGTAAACACATCTACACAAGCACATATACGTGCATTCATGTGTATATATGTACAATACATACATACATTCTCATTTGATCTTCCCAATAAGCCTGTGAACTAGATGCTATTATTATTCCCATTTTACATAATCTGAAGCTGAGAGAGGTTACCATCTAAGGGGAGATCTGCATACCATTTTCCTAACTCCAAGTTCAGCTGAAGAACTGATCTTAAATTTTCAATGTGAATATTTACATCTTGAAATCATAAAATTACAAATTATGTCTGGATTTATTAGTCTGTAAATTTTTTAGACTTAATAAAATATTAATAATATAGATTAAACTTAAAAATGTGTCTTACAGTACATTCATCTGTGCTTTTCTTTCTTTTCCTTTCACTTTGTTGTTCCCAGCCCCTCCTCCAGTACATTCATGGGAAGGTGTAAGAAGACTGGAAAGGCTGGAAGGGTCAGACATTTAAAAGATTTTATTTTTTAATTCTGTAGATAATAGGGAGATACTGGAGCTCCTTGAGGGGAGAGGTGATATGATCTGCTCTGCTCAAAAATACAAAGGCTAAATGACTTATCAGTAAGTATTAAAAGTAGGACTAGACCCTGGTTTTCCTTACTTGAGATGCAATTAAGAGTATGCTAAAACCAGTTCAGGAAAACTAATTGTTAAATTCAGGGTGATTATCTATATTTGGAAATCAACACATGCTACATAGAATTCAGGGCTTGATTTATTATTTTGTTGATTGCTTAGACTTAAGAAAGTGATGGAGAATATATTTGTAATGAATTTTTAGCTTAAGTGCATCATACAATTTCCCTCCTTGGAGAGTTAGCTGGTTGTTAAACATTTACTATCCCACCCCTGGTTCTAGTACTCTAATTGGTTTTACACAAATTTCCACAGAATAACCCTCTTTTCCATTAGTACTATTTTCCAAAAAAAAAAACCCTTTTAACATTGGAAAAGTTTGTTACTATTCTTAACTTTTTAAAGATAGAGTTGGAGAAATTCAGAAGTATAAGTAGCCTGTTTAGAGTCATATAGAGGATTCTGTGTGGTTGTGTGCATTTTTAATATTGCTTCCTGTGTTTGCTTATTGGATTATAGCTACAAAGTCCTTTGTGGACAGTAAAACTCTTTATCAAAGCTATTCTAGTTTTTCCTTTTGTGTTCTGAAGGGGTCCTGAAAATTGCATTCATTAACACCTCAACAATGGTCAGATTCTCTACTTTGGATCTTAGTAAGAGTCAGGTGAAGACTTTCAAAGGGAAACAGAATAGAAACAATCTGAAGTCAGGAAACGTGTCAAGGTCACTGCAATTATCTGAGTTTTTAAGAGCTGGCACTTTAGGAAAGAAGTAAAATCAATGAAAATTGGCACAGTAAGTCCTGACCATCTTTGTTTTCCTGGACAGAAGGTTGCTTTCTTTATAAAGCCTCTGCCTGTCATTGTCAGCTCTAGATCTGACAAGTGTCCTTAGGAGTTAGACTAGGAGTAAATGATCCCTTACTCTGTGGAGATATAGGATAATGCAGCAAAGAAGATATTAAGGATTAGAATTAGAAAGAAATAGAATTTAGAGATAATCCAAATTATCTTATTTTACAAATGAGGATACCTAGGCTCAATGATCAGAAGTTATTAGTCCAAGGCCACTGTGGTAAGTAGTAGTAGAGAATAAAATTAGAATTAGAACTTGGGTTTTAGAACGTCCAGTTTCACTTAATTTTTCCCAGTTATTTCCTTCCCTGTTTCCTTGACATCCCTTATTCTGAGAGCACTTCCTTCTTCCATATCTATAGCCATGATCAAATTATTTCTACTATTCTTCTTGCAAAAGATGTGTTCATTACACGCCCCGACTCCCTCTCACCATTCTTGATTCTTGCCTGGAACAGGCAAGATATCTTGTCTCTAGATATCTTGACTCCTCCTGTTAAAATGTTTTAATTTTTGAATTTGTATTTCTAATACTTAGCATGTAGTAAACCTATAAATGCTTTTAAATTCATTCAGCACACCTTAGAGGGCTGCTACAAGACCAGATTGCCTATGGTACTGTTTTTGCTTAGGCCTGAAGCCTTCCTTTGCCTAAAATAAGCAAAAGTCTTCTAGTTTTTTTCCATTTAAAATATCTGGATTGAATTTTTAGCCTAAAATATTAAAGCTCTCTAGTCCATTTTGTGTTTTGCATGCATAGCCATTGGTCTTTGTAAACATGAGTTTATTAGTCTCTTACAAGAGGGTCAGTTTAATAAATATATCTTTATGAAGTGCCTATTAAGTGAAAGGCACTGTTATAGAAACTGGGTATACAAAGACCAGTACTATGGGACTTTTTCTCAAGAAGTCTATTATCTAATAATGATAAGGCTTGTGGACAAATAATGAGAGTTGGGGGGGGGGGAAGGTTAATACTAGGCTAAATGGTCTGAGTAATTTTAGGAGTACTATATCATACAAATGTCACTTACTTCTTTTCCTTACCCACCAAACTACCTTTGCCTCTTGACATCTTCTCAGACAAGCATGGTACAATGGAATGACTATGAGTTTTGGAGTCCTAGAACCTGGGTTCAAATCCTACCTAGACTCCATGGGTCTCATTTTATTCATCTTTTTCAGTGGAGAAATTGGATCGGTCTTCTGATATGCCTTCCACTCCATATCTGTGATCCTATGAGTCTATGAGTCTTCCCTCAAACCTAGGCAGTTTATAGAATATAGTGATTCAGAGAAGAGGTCAGAGATCAAATAAAATTAATATTCTGGCATCACTGGTATCTATGTAGGCAGATGTCAGAATCCAGTTTGTGGCCTTAGCCTTGCATATAGGCTCATTCCGACCAGGGTTAAATATGGCACCTGGCTCCCTGTTTGTGCCCAGGCTTATAAGCACATGGGATCTTCAGTCTAGTGTCCAGGGGAAGTGTATGAATAGTTCTCATTTACACTCATGTGGCCAGGTATTCTTCTCCCCCACTTTATCCCCACACCCACATCTGATTGTCAATGACAATGTTGGTCCTGTACAACGTGATCTTTTCTTTTTTCTTTCTTCAATGTATAGACAGAAACTTGTTTACAGTGACATCATGGTATGTTACTATGTAGATAAAGTTGAAAGCAAATAAAGTTGACATGAGGTCACCCCTCTTCAGAAAGAATGAAGAAGGTATTTTCATCTTGCTCAGAAGCAAAGCAAAGAGTCAAACTTGGGCTTTCCTAGAGTAAACACAAGAGCACAGAAATCTGGCATTTGCAATGACAATAGGACTCTACCCATTTGTTTATAGGCTATAAAATACTTTCATATATCTTATTTCACTAAACCTATACAATATTCCTCTGAGAAACACAGAGATTATGTTATTATACTCATTTTTTGCAAGAAGTATTTCAATTAAAAAACCTTTTCCCACTCACCTACTATGTATGCATTAAGCCAATGACAAATCTAGGGCGGCTAGGTGGTGCAGTGGATAGAGCACCAGCCCTGGAGTCAGGGAGTTCAAATCTGGCCTCAGACACTTAATAATTCCCTAGCTGTGTCGCCTTGGGCAAGCCACCTAACCCCATTTGCCTTGCCAAACCCTAAAAAAAAAAGACACTGACAAATCAAAAATGAGATATCAACCTCAAGGAGCTTCCATTCTATTAGAGATATACAACAACATATTTTCTGATAAAGAAATATTGCTTATATACAAAAAATAGATATGAAGATGAGACTGAAGAAAATGTCAATGTCTGACTTAAGATCTCTCAGCTATCACATGTCTGAGTTGGCTCATAAAATTAAATCTACAATCCTATGTTCTACTATCCCACTCTGTCACCCCAATTTTTTATATTTTCATTTATTTATTAATTTATGGATAAAACAAGCATTTTTATAACATAATATAATAAAAATGATTGCAATATGAAACTGCAAATCTGTGGTGTACAACTTGTTATTCTTTTTAAAGTTATCATGTAAAAATAATCCTCTCCTTCCACTTTTTTCCCTTCTCTCCCTGCTAACCCTTCCTAGAGATGACTACCATTAGACAAAAATATATTTGCAAATGTTAGCATCCAACTCTCTGAATTTATGCTTCTCCTTTGGAGCTTGTAGTACCCTGTAAATGTTTTTTTAATGTGAGAGGCTACCTGAGAAGCAAAGGATAGGTAGCCTGCTTTTGAGTCAGAAAACTTTAAGTCATTTAATTAACCATGTGATCCTGGCTAGTCAACTAACCTCTTAATTCTTTAGGGCACTCTCTAACTTTCTAATGTTGTAGAACGTTATCTATTGCATTGGTGGACAAATTTTCCTCATGAGGACATCCCTACTCTAGAGTTTTCAGTCTAAACTCCCTTACCCCCCCAACAAAAGAGGTTACCTGCATTTAAAAAAATTTGTTTTTAATCTAAGGCAATGGAGTTTAGTGGCTTGCCCAAAGTCACATAGCTAGGCAATTCATTATTAAGTATCTGAGGCAGGATTTGAACTCAGGTTCTCCCTGTATCCTTTGTACCACCTTGTTGCCCCCTACCTGCATTTGTTGTTGATAAGTACATGCTCAGCCAGTAAAACCTGAGACTGTGACTGGGAAAATCCTGATAATTTTCTTAACATAGGGGTAAGGTAGGAAGGCTTGCAATCTTGAAAAATTTTCCCTTTGTTTTTCCATTGGTGCAGCATTAGTGGGAACCATTAAGGTATAAGGAAAAGAATATTGAATTGAGAGATATGATATCTGGACTCAATGATAATCTTTATTATAGTTATATAGTTGAATGTCAGATGATATAATAACTTTGTATTTTATAACTTTTTGTAGTTTTCAAATAATTTTCATGTTAATTGTCTCATTTCCTTTAACCTAGAGATGCTATTGTTGTGAATGTACCACAAGAAGGCATAGTATTGATCAAAGGAAAAGTTGAGCAAATTGGTGGCATAGTAATGTAGTTGAATTCAATTGTGCCACAGAATAGTATAAATATAAGGAATTTAGGGAAACATGGGAATACTTAAATGAACAGTTACAAAGTGAAGAAAACAAAACCTGGAAAATAATATAAATAAATCCCTCAAAAGGTGATTGATCTTACAATTAAGACTTAACTAATAAAGATGAATATCCATATTACTTCTAGAGGACAGACGAGGAGCAAATCTTAGTAGAGATGGGGGGGGTTATATCGACATCTTCTCTGCGATTGGCTCACAAGCTGTTTAGGTGCTAGTGGTTCCAAAGTGACAGGGGAGACTCATTTTTAAAATAAGTGCTCCTCAGATGGCAGCAGAGATTGAAAAATGGCCTCTTTATCCCTCTGTCTAATAAGCAGCATTACAGGAATTAGAAAATGGGTGATTTATTTCTACACTTATGTTTGCTAGAGACAGGTGGTAACCTTTTTTTCATGGATTTGCAGTTCTTTTCTTGGGAACCAGAAATTTGTTGCCTGACAGTCACTTTTGTTTGGGGCATCAAAGTCTGTTGTCATAGAAACAGTAAAGGTGTTGTTGCAATTCCTTACTCCCCATCTGGATTGCAACAAGGATCAGATTGTGTCAGTAAGTTGGTGTTCACAGTAACCATTAATGATTAAATGGACAACCAAAAATATCACTTCTTAAATTAAAAACAAATATTTCACAATTTTGTTAAGAACCCATAAAGATATGTTTTCCATTTCTATTCAAATAAGAATTAAATCCTCATTCCTCAAAAATAACCGTGATTCTACATATAAATCGAAGGAATACCTAGTCTTATTTTGGATCAAATACATCCATCCTGTCCTCAAATGCATACTTTTGCCTCTGCTATAAGAGAGCCAGCAAAAACCTAATTTAAAATACAAATCATGTAATCTTATATAAAAAACATTTTTTTTTATTATAAAGGTAGGGAAATGGTGAAGTTAGTGATAAATATGGAGTCCAAATCAATTTTCAGAGAGTACAAACAGTAACAAAACAGAAGCAACCATGTTCAAAAATAAACACAGTCAGCAGAGGCTGAGACCGGGAAGTGGTTTTATGATATTGACCCTGGCAAGGGTGGACCAGCACATTTAGCAACCTGGGGAATTTTTTTGTGGTTGAGTAGGGGGAAAGGGATGGAACTGGAGTTCAGTCACGTGTCTGAGTACCTGTAAGAATTGGAGTCCAGGGGCAGCTAGGTGGCACAGTGGATAGAGCATTGGCCCTGGAGTCAGAAGTACCTGAGTTCAAATCCGACCTCAGACACTTAATAATTACCTAGCTGTGTGACCTTGGGCAAGCCACTTAACCCTATTGCTTTGCAAAAAAATAAAAAAAAAAAGAATTGGAGTCTGTGATCATGCCAAGATGATTTTTCTAGGTTCCAGATTTCCAGGAACCACCCAAAGGAGACTATTTCCATGGGAGACTGTGTTCCTTGGTCAATGCTCCTACTACCAGCTCTGACACCTACTTCGACCCTTGCCCTTCATTCAGGACTTGTTCCTTATTCTGCTTTCCCCTAATTATATATTAGGACTGAGATAAATTCTCTTTTTAAAGAGGACCCCCCCATAGGTAAATTAAAATAATCAGAATGATAAAGGATCTTAAAAGTCAGAATGTTCAAACCTTTGCAGCAGCAAAACAAAACAGAAGTAAAAAATAAAAAAAAGCAAGACGTGGGAATAAGTAAGTGGGGTGTAAGGACTTTGGGTAGCTTCAACTCATTTTAGGCTAGTAAAACTTATTTTACTAATGAGATTTTCAGTTAAAACAGCTACAGGATAGAGCACTGGTCTTAGAGTTAGGAGTTCGAAAATGTCCTCAGACAACTGACACTAATTAGCTGTGTAACACTGGACAAGTCACTTAACCCTTATTGCCTCACATTCAGGGCCATTTCCAGTTAACCTGATTCATATCTGGCCACTGGATTAGGACTCTGAAGGAGAAAGTGAGGCTGGTGATTTAGCACAGCCCCTCTCACTCAAATCTAATTCACATGTTTATCATGGCATCACCTCCCTGATGTCATGGTCTTCTTCAAGAATGAAGGACAAACATCATTATCATTATGATATGTATAAAAAGTGGACAAAATAACAAACTAAGAAAAGTCATCAATGATTTAGCAAACATTTGTTCAGTACCTACTGTGTACAGAATCCTGACTCATGGAGCACCTATGGAATTTAGACCACACAGATTTCTACCTGCACTGAGTTCAAATGAATACACATATATTGTCATAAGATACAACATTAAATGATGTGCCTACATTAGAGAGATGTCCACAAAATGAAATATGGTCTCAGGGTTGAGTAGAAGTTAAGATCTTTATTGACAGGAAAAACCAAGAAACCTTCAGGATAAGCTTGATTTTAAAGGATAGGTTGGAATTAAGGAGTAAGATTGGTGTTCTAAGGCAAAGAAGTTGAAAAGTGTGGAATATGTTGGGATAGTCTAGTTTGGAGGATAAAGTAAAGTAAAAGGAAGAAATATGAGATGATACTGGAAAAACATAGAAACATCAGATAGTGGGTGTCATTGAATGCTAGTGGAAGGAGTTTGAATTTTAGTATCTAGTCAATAGGCAACCATTGCAATATTAAAAACAGAGGGTTGAAATGATAAGATCTTTATATAGCAAGATAAGTCTGCCATTATTTAAAAAATGATTTTACGTGGGAAGATCATAGAGATGATGATAGATGACTTTTAGGAAATAATTGCAATAATCTAGTCATGGACTATTGTATGTATGGTGGAAAGAGGCCATGGGAGCAAATAAAAGAAATAACAGTACTTTATAACTCATTGAGAATTATTATGAGAGGTGAAAGAAAAGGAAGAGTAAAAAGTAACCCCAAATTTTCAGACAAAGAAGACTGAGTAACTAGACAAAAGGTCTGTATAAAAAGAAAGGTGGTGCCATAGACAAAAAAAAGAGAGGATTTTTTGCAGAAGACAATAAATTCTATTTTAGACATATTACATTTGAAGTACTGATAGATAATCCAGGTATAGATGTGCTAGAGGCTGTTGGGGATTCAGATATAGAGATTTTAAAAAAAAATTCAAGTTCAAAATACTGATCTAACAATCATCGGGTACTAGATAATAGTTGAAACCATAGGAATAAATAGAATTGTTAAGGGATAGAATATAAGAGAGAACTGTGAAAGAAAAATAATGAATGTAAGGTACTGCAAAGACACAGAAGGGTGAAGGGGACCAATGAAGGGAGAGAGACTGGAGTTGTATAAGAAGGAATGACATCAAGGGCACAGGATTGGTCTTAAGAATTGAAGATACCTCTTATTTTGAAATAGAAGGGAAAAGGAGTAGTAAGGTGGCAGTAAATCAAACAAATAGCCCTGGAGTCAGGAGGACCCGAGTTCAAATGTGACCTTAGACATTTACTAGCTGTGAGACTCTGGGAGAATCATTTAACCCTGACCACCTCCAAAATTTAGGGGAAAAAATGGAAGGGAAAGGGTGATAATTCTAAGTAGGGAAACTGGGGGAGCTTCTATCAAATGACCCCAATATTTTAGGTTAAGTTCGATACTAAGATACCATGTTGGAGTGTGGGGAGTAGTTTGGGGCTTAGAAAGAAGTCAGCACTCTGTATGGACCAAAATTTAATAATATTAATCTCCTTGAAATGTCCTGATCTGACTGTTTTACTTTTAAAAAATCACCTTAAAATGTTTATTGGTTCTCCCTCTTTTTAGCTTCTCAACTATCTACAAATGAGTTCAGATCTCAGTAGTTATAGAAAAAACTTTTCCTTGATCCTTCTATTCCATTGTGGTGTGGTTCCTTACAGGTTTGTTTTTCTTTCACTTCTAAATTTCTTGAAGTTTACACTTATTACCTCCACTTCCTAAGCATTTATTCCCTTTATGATCCCTAGAAATCTATTATCCAGTCCAAATGTTCTCTCTGAAAGGTCACCAGTAACCTACTAAATCCAATGTTTATTTTTCATTCCAGGTACATCCTTCTTGTCCTGCCTGCAGCAGCTGCCACTGTTTACCAATCTGTAGCAGCTGGGTCATGGAGAGATCTTCAGGGATTCTTGACTGACATGTTTCCCTGGGTAAGAGGGCATCTAGTTTTTTTTTAACTGCCTATTATTTTAAAACCCAAGTCCTATTTTTCCCTTTCCATGCAAAGGGAGTTGTGGTGGTGGTAATACTCTCTCTCTCTCTCTCTCTCTCTCTCTCTCTCTCTCTCTCTCTCTCTGTCTCTTTCTCTCTCTCTCTCTCTCTCTCTCTCTCTCTTTTTTGTACTGCTAGAGAGGAACTGGAGAAGGTAGTAAAGAAAAGAAGATGGGAATGAGTTAAAGGAAAAAAAGAGATACTGAAACATGCTTTGACCCTGTATTGTATAGCCATGTGTATGTTGTAACATTTGAAGTTCCACATAAACAGGGCTTAAGGGACACTCTGACTAGGTTCCTACAGCATTGCATAATCTTAAAGCTAAAAGAGACCATAGAGAACAAAGAAAAGTATTTGACAAAACAAGAAAATTAGTTTTCTTTAACTTTCCAAATACTTTCTTCTCCTATATGTCTGGGGATCATTATAGATGAGTAAAACCGCAAAGTTCAAGATTTGAGGTAGGGTTAGATAAACATCTCCAAAAGTTGAATGTGCAAGGGATGCTTTCCATCCTGTTGAGGTTGTCAAGATCATATTGTTTATAGAGTTGTAGTTCTAGAACTGAAAGGGGCCCTCAGAGACCATCTAACTCAACCACTACATTCTACAAAGGCAGAAATGGAGACTTAGGGAAATTTAAATGATTTGCCCAAGGTCAAATAGAGAGTTTTGGAGGCAAGATTTGAACCATGGCCCTCTGGCCTGAGAGACAGTACTTTTTCCCACTAGGTCCAAACTGCTTAAGTGCGACTTGACCAAAGCCACACATTTCCTCTTCCCTCTGTTCTTGGGAAACTGGCATTCACCAGTGAAGAGAGGAGGACCCTGGTCCAGATTCTCAGCTGTTCAAAGTCTCCACCCTTGTCTTGAGCTAGTCTTGCCCATCCATTTTTAAGGACTGAAAATATCTGGCAATCTTTTTCTTCTCCCTTTCTTTCTACTTCCTGATTCCAGCAGAGAATAGTGCCAAAATCCCGTCTGACAGAGGCTGTTTTATTTCCCGCCAAGATTAGAGGCCTAAGTGCCAGAAATCTCACAAGGAAGTCCATTCCCATGAGATCTTTGGCCCAATTTTAAACACTGGATAGACTGGAATATCTCCTATTATACATTTGAATTTTGAGATGTTTATCTGAACCTACCTCAGACCTTGAACTTGAAGGGTATCCACAACAATCACCAGTAATATAGAAGGAAAATAGTTGGAAAATAGAAGGAGAATGAATAGAAAGTTGATTTAATTGGGGGGGGGGGGGAGGGGAAAGGAGAAGAGCTACTATTCTTTTCAGCTAGGATTCCGCAGAGAGGCAACACTCAGTAAGGGGGGTTAGGGATGGGTTTCTTCATGGCAGAGCGGTTTGGATGCTATAGTGTGAATACTGAAAGGCCGTCTTGCCTCTGATCAGCAGATGCATGAAGTCTATTATGTCAATAATCATCTGAAAATGTCATGAAATTCTGAGATTTCAACACGTTCCCCCCTCCTCTCTTTCTCCTTTTAAAACACAGCTGTGATTTGGGGGCTAGCTTTCTCGGAATCTCCATTTGATATTGGCAGAATCGGTGTCACTGAGGACTCCTCTTATGTCCTGTCACATTTCCATGTGAACAAATCTCATTCTGCCGCCGATGCCTGTCAAGTTTCACTTTGTTGCAAAGATTTTTCAGGGAGCTCTGTCTTTAATAAAGGGGGCGGGGGGGGAGTAAGAGCTGGAACTACTAATTTGGTTTCTTTAAAAGGCATGTATTTTCATGCACATTAAATCCATCTGTTTGTGAAATGTATGCTTTTCTACAGGGTGTAATTTGATAAAACCCAAAAGAACTTGGAACTCCAAACTGGAAGCTGAAATAGACAAAGTGGCTGGGAATTTCACTAAAGTCGATGGGGTGGAGGAGGGGGAAATCTACCAAATCATATTTTTAGAATGCCAAAAATGGTAAAAATAGCCATGATTGAAATAGAATAGTGTTCCTAGTGCAACATTCATTCATTCAGCAAGCATGGATTAAGCACATGTATTGAGGTGCCAAACCCTGTACTAGCCACTGGGTTTCCCTCCAAAAAGGGAAGGAGACAAACATTTATTTGGTACCAACTGAATACCAGCACAGTGTCAAACATTTTATAAATATCATCTCATTTGAGACTCGCAACAACCCTGGGAGGTAGAGGCCATTATTATCCCCATTTTGACCTTTAGGGAAACTGAGTCAGGTAGAGGTGAAATGACTTGTCCAGGATTACATATTCAGGAAGTGCCTGAATCTAGATTTGAACTCAGGTCTTCCTAACTCCAGTCCTAATACCCTATCCATTGTGTGACCTACCTTCCTCTGACAAAAATGAAAAAGTTTACCTCCTCAAGAGCTTACATAGAAATAGATAAATAAATATAAAATATATACAAATTAAACATAAATCAGCATTCAGTAGAATATAAATTCCTAGAGAGGAAGGACTGTTTTATTTTATTGTGTGTATATCTCTAACTCCTAACTCAGAGCCTGGCCTATAGAAACCTCAAATATTTGCTGAATTGAATCGACTTATTCAATTCACCAAAATTAATACTGACAATTAATTATTAAATTTTAAAGTAATTCATTAAAATTAATGCTAATAGACAACATTTATATTGTACTTTGCAATTATTGTCTCATTTGTTCTTCCTATCAACCCTGGAAGGTTACAGATGAGGGAATGGAGAAAAACAGGTTAAAAGACTTGCTTAGGGTCACACAGCTGTAAAAGGATCTGAAGCTGAATTTTAAACTCAGATATTCCCAACTCTAGCACTGGTTTTCTATCTACAGTGTTACCCCAACTGCTCTCTTCCTCCAAATTAATAAAATGCTGCATATAGAAGAGGTTATAAAGATCCCCTAGTTTAGCCATGTCATTTCAAATAGGAGGAAATTGATTTCCAGAGAGAAGATAAAAGTCAAATACTTCCTATGTCCTTCCTAGGTCCCATGTCCCTTTATTCTCTTTTAGACTTGAAAGAAAGAAGTCCTTGTCCTCAAGGAATTTCCACTCTAGTAGGCACTAAGTCACTCCATTAGAAATGAGCTCATCAATAAGTCTTTGTTAAGGCTCTTGTCCAATCTCCAAAGGATATGGCAAAAAATGACAGGAGACTTGCATCCAGAGGACTTAAGATTTAGAATCAGATGGGACCTTAGAAGTTAATTTAGTCTCCCCCTCCCATCTTGTTTTATATGCAGGAAAACCAGGTCTAGACAGGTGGAATAGTAGGTAGAAAGTAACAGAATAGAAACTTGAGCATGACTCAAATTTCAGCCTCTTCTCACACCACAATAAGTTCAGTTTCTGAGACGAATCTCTTGTGTCACTTTTGATGAGTCCCTTCCTCTATCTGGGCTATGGTTTCTGTAAAATTTACATTTCTGTAAAAAGAAGGGATGACCTAAGATTATTTCCAAGGTCTTTCTAGCCTTGACAAGTCAAAAATTTGTGTCTGGATATGAAGCGGAATGGAGCCAATCACATAAGTTTGGTGTTGGTTCCTTTTATTAAAAGGAAAATGACCTGTTTTACCCTAAGGACTGTGGGACTTTTTTATGTGACTGCAACTGACACTTTCCATATGTGCTGTCTCCCACATTGGAATATGAGTTACACAAGAGTAGGAACTTTTTTTGTTTTATCCCCAGAACTTAGCCATGTGCTTTGCTCAAAGCATTTAATGCTCCAAAACATTTAATAACTTGTTAGGCAGCTAATCTGAAGTCAGGAAGACTTATTTTCCCCTAAGTTCAAATTTGACTCCTGACATACTAATTGTGTGGCCCTGGGCAAGTCACTTAATCCCCTTTGCCTCAGATTTTTCATCTGTAAAGTGAGCTGGAGAAGGAAATGGCATATCATTCCAGTATCTTTGACAAGAAAACCCCAAATAGGGTGATGAAGAGATGGACATGATTGAACTGAATGAACAACAAAAAAGTTTAATAAATGAATCATTCATTCATTCATTTAAAAAAGAAAGAAAAGAGGAGGAAGGGAACAAGTGTTTAGCAAATGAGATATTACACAGCTCTGGAACGTAATAGATCTTTAATAAATGCTGTTTTCCTTCTCTTATTGAAATTGAATTAATTAAATTTCAAGTTTTATCAACATTCCTGTAGTCTACAAAAGCATGGGTGCTTCATTGGAATGCCTAAGTTAAATTTTATTTAACTTAATGGCAGTGTATTTTTGTTGTTCTTTTCACCAATGAACTTCAAATAATTGATGTCTTTGACCCTGCCTACACATAAATAAATCAATACACAAAAATCAATTAATAAGTAGTTGCTAAGTGCCTTCTTGCCTAAGCTAAGGCAACATAGATACCAAGACAAAAATAAATGTTCCCTACAATAAGAAAAGGGAATGAACAGAATTTAGAAGGTTAGATCAGACATATTTGTCGAATTTCTGGGCTACTGTTCATAAAAATTCAAATTTTTCACAATTGTGATGAGGGACAAATCATGTAAATTCTCTGAACCTTAGGCAACTCCCTAAGACTATTTACTAAATTACAAATCTTCATTGGAGGGTATTCTCATCCTGACAAAATAAAATTGTCATATCTCAGTAACAGATGCACTAGAGAGATTGCCATATTTCAATAACAGATGCATTAGAGATCTCTCCACTTTACTTGATCTGTCTAGACCTTGATTTTATAGACTACAAAAATTTTAGAACTAGAAGTAACCTTGAAGATAACTGGGTCTAAGCCTCTCCTTTTACAGATGACAAAACTGAGGTCCAAAGAACTTGAAATCACATGGGTAGATGGTAGTCTTCTGATTCATTGTTCCCTACTCTCTCTACTTTTTCACTTATCTTTACTGGAAAAAGAAAAAAGAATAATTTAGTTTTTGAACTTAATTATATCTATTGCTCTCACCAAAGACCCTGGAGTCTCCTTGGGTGCTATGTTTTTCACATTATATCTCACTCCTTAAGAATGAGATATCTCACTATTACATTATAAGAAAGATTGTGAGAACCCTTAGAATCAAGATGAGTCTTCATCAAGATACAAATCACATGGGAGCAAAGATTGGTGCAGAAAATTGATACAAGTTGTGTTGAAAGTCACCCTTGGGAGACAAGAATAAAGGGTTTGACTGATCAGAACAATGACTTGGAAAGCTTTATGAGAATAGACATCCACTTCTCTACATCCATATTTCTACCAAATATGATACTCCGGTCATCTTTTTGCTCCATCTAGCAAAATTTCTAGACTTATTTTGGGAAAACTCAATTCAAAGGATACTTTCTTTTTCCAAGGAGGGCTCTTCTATCCTGTTGATTTTTTTCAAGCACCATTGACTTGACTACTCACTCAAAACAACTTCATCCCAGAGACTAGTTGGGAATTTTAGAGGCTCAAGTTCATTGATTGAAAGCTGAATGGGAATTTAGAAGTTATAGAGTCTAATTCCCTCATATTACAGATGAGAAAGAGGGAGGGCAGTGACTTCCTCGATGCTACTCAAGAAATTACCCAAGGTCACTTAAGTAATGTGTCAGAGTTGGTATTCAACCCCAAACTCTTGATTCCATATCCATTGATCTTTCTACAAACAAGTACTATCTTTTTTCATTTTTTTTGATTGTGAATATTTTCATTCAGTCACATCCCACCCATTTCTGGACCCTGTCTTATTTCATCTGGCTATTCAAGAAGTGTGTGCTCAAGCAGATGTGCTTTTGAACACAGAGAAGTAATAATAACTCACATTTATATTGTAATTTACAGCATACAAAGTGCCTTTATTAACCCTCTCAGGTAGATTGTATACTATAATCCCTATTTATTGGAGGAAACTAAAGCTCAGCGAGGTTTTCTTCAGATTATATAATCATAAAATCTCAAAACATGACTTAAGTTTGTCTGGTCCAATATAGGCCTGAACAGACTTTACAATGTCTTTGGAAAGTATCTATCTAAAACATCGACAAAAGTGTCCAAAAGCCCAGGGTCAAATATAGATTCCCAGGAAACACTACTATAGGTGAACATGGATATGATCAATCCTCTTTGGGCCCAGTCATCCAGTCAATTCTGAATCCTTTAGTCTCTATTGTCATCTAGGCTATACATTTCCATCTTGTCCACTTACGGATATCACGATCTGAGGTTTGAGGTCTTATTTGTCTCAAAGAATTTAATGAAGCACAATGGAATAGGTATTGTATCCATAGGTGGAAGTGGCTTCTGATCTAAGGTTTGCAGATCTAGTCCACTACATAGACCAGGAATTCACAATAGCCATTGCTCAGCTGCAAACCAACCCCCGCCCCCCAAAACAACACAAAACCAAAGAGTAAATACTAGGACAATGCTCTTTTCAATATATTAAACTGTATCTAACTATATCATAGTTGGTTTATCAGTTTCTGACCAATTTAGATTATGCTTTCAGATCTACTCCTCTCAGTTATCTCCACAGTCTTTGATTTATTTCTAATTTTTAAATTTCTAGATTTTGCTAGCTAAATAATTTTTATGATGACTCATGCTAACTCCAATCTTAAGTTTTGCTTTGTCTTCTTTTAAATTTTTTTTTTATTTTTTAGATTTTTTTGCAAGGCAATGGGGTTAAGGTGGCTTGCTCAAGGTCACACAGTTAGGTAATTATTAAGTGTCTGAGGTCACATTTGAACTCAGGTACTCCTGACTCCAGAGCCAGTGCTCTATCCACTGCGCCACTTAGCCACCCCAAGTTTTGCTTTGTCTTCACAGTTTATCTGATTACTAGGTACTTTTCCTTGATTTTAAATCCTTTCACCCTCATTTTCTCAGCATCCCTTACTCTAACACTTCCCTTCAGTGAGGCAGCATTTATAAATAGCCAATTATGAAGTTATTTATAAACAGGCATGTACAGGAAGGAAACATATTTCCATGACATTTTAAGATTTACAAATTACATTCCTTATACTATACATTAGTGGTAGTATAGGCATTTCTCTTTTAATAAATGAGGCACAG
The DNA here is from genome assembly GCF_037893015.1 of Macrotis lagotis. NCBI lineage: Eukaryota > Metazoa > Chordata > Mammalia > Peramelemorphia > Peramelidae > Macrotis > Macrotis lagotis. The sequence continues at coordinate 89,332,675 of NC_133665.1, forward strand.
AGATTTCCCTAGGATCATATGGTAAGTGCCAAATACAAGATCTGAAACCAAATTTCTGTGTACTATGAATTCCAACTCTTAATAAGGCTCAAAAATAATATAAAATGTTTTTAGAATAAGAGAACAATTTAGCATATCATAGAACCATAGCATTTTAGAGTTGGAAGGTACTTTATAGGACATGCCAGAGCTGGATACTAAAAATCACTCTGCCCAGAGATTGAATCAGATAAGAAAAGGATAAATAGCAGCTAAAGTCACAAACCACAGGCAGATTAGTTCAAGAATCAAAGAACAATGAGACAGAAAAAAGTAGATATCACATTCAAGAATCAACTTAGAATCAACAGGTTAGAGATTCATTTCTATTTGTTTGACATTACTGGCTTAAGGGATCTCTAGAAACCAACTAGGACAATTCCATCATTTTACAGATGATGAAACTGAGACCCAGAGTAAAGTGATTTGGACAGTGCACTCACCAGACTTAGAATCAAGTGATGGATTTGTGAGCTAACTTTGATCATTATAGCTTGTGTTGCCTTGGGGAAGTCACGTCCCCCTTGAAAGCAAAGTTTCCTCATCTATAAAATAAAAGATTTGGACTAGATTTCTGGGCTTTTCCAACTTGTTATTGTCTGATATGATAAGCAGATAGGTATGGGGAAAAGGAACAATTCCCTGAGGGAAAAAAATTTAAATTTATTGTGAGAAATGATCAAGTGTCTGTAAGCAGGGAAATAATATGAGCAGAAGTATAGTTCAAGTAAATAATTCTTGCTCCTATCATCTCATTGATATGATCACTGCAGACTTATTTGGGAGGTCCAGAGAAATCCCTTTGGATTATTTTCCTCCACTCTTTTTCCCCTTTCCTAATATAATAGCAATGTCTAATGAGGAATAATACAGTTCTAAGATTTGTTAATGCCACAGCTTCATGTTTTCTTCCATCCATCAGTTTAAGCACATATATAAATCTAAGGAATTTCAAAGGGAGTCTTTAACCCCCAATTTCTGTGGGTGATTTAAACTTTTTTCTTTTTCTTATATTTAACAAAATTATTCATTAAGGCAACGGGGTTAAGTGACTTGCCCAAGCAATTAGTAAGTGTCTGAAACTGGATTTGAACTCAGGTTCTCCTAACTCCAGGGCTGGTGCTCTATTCACTGTGTCACCTAGTTGTTCCCAAACTTTTTCTAAATAAGGAATCACAATCAGAGTTGAATATAATGGTAATAGTTCCTTTTTTAATGGAAAATTTATTTGTAACATTATGATAATTATTTCATTGCCCTAACAGGTAGCCCATCTGACTTAAATATTTGAAATCATCAGAGAGAAAGGTAGGTTATCTTCTCTCACAATTTTGATATTTTTCTTGTGCATTAATTTCTATGTATCAACTAATTAATTAAATCAATGATTCTTAAGTTAATTAATGTCTTTTTTTATTCCATCCTTTCCAATCCAAAGATCAGCTTCCTTGGAAGTGGAAACATAAGACAGGCTAATTAGTTCCACTTGATTTGAACTGTTGACAAAGAATATGGAGATAGTGAAAAATTCAGATCTGGTGCTGAGGGAAGGTAGAAGAGAACTAGAGATTTGGTGATCATCAGCTCAGGTAGTGAATGAAATCACAGCAGTGAAGGGGTTTGCTGAGTGGGAGACTATGGAGAGAGAAGAGGATGGAACACTGCAACACCCATGTTAAAAAGGATCAGAAAGATGGAGAGGGTCTTGTGAAGAGAGGAGTGGTATGAGAGGAGAACTATGAGGGTTTTGTGGCCTTTGAAAATAATGGAAGAGGGAGGGTATCTAGGTGGAAGTGCTATCTTGCTTAGAGCTCAAAGAAGATGAGGTCAGAAAAAAGATCCCTGAATTTTGTCTATTTCTGAATAGTTTCAGTATAGTGGTGGAGAGGAAAGATAGTCTACAGGGATTTAAGAGAAGAATGGTGAAGTAGAAGAATTGGAGTCAAATTGTCTTGAGGATGAAGTGAGATGGATGTCTTTGCAGAGCTCTGCTTCATTCAAATTCAAGTCACAGGTAAGTCAAGATATAAGTGTGAAGTCATTGGTCCTCTTCAAGAGTGAAGGAGTAACAACAATACTTAAATAATAATTTATTTTTCCAACTACATGAATGGTGGTTTTCAACAAATCATTTTTTTGCAAGGTTTTGAGTTTCATATTTTTCTCCTTCTCTCCCTTCCCTTCCCCCCTCTACCTGACAGAAATCAATCTAATTTAGGTTATATATGTACAAATATGTTAAATATAGATCCATATTAACTCTACTGTGAAAGAAGAGTCAAATTAAAATGGGGAAAATATTAGAGAGGGAAACAATAATAATATATATGACAACTTTTAAAAACTGAAGATAGTAAACTTTGTCTGCTTTTAAATTCCATAGATCTTTCTCTGGATACAGATGGTATTTTCTATCACAAGTCTTTTAGAATTGCCTTTGATTAATGTACTGCTAAAATGAACAAGTTCATCATGGTTGATCATCATCCCATGCTGTTGTTAGTATGTATAATGTTCTGCTCATTTCACTCAGCATCAATTCATGCAAGTCTTTCCAGGCTATTCTGAAGTCCCTTCCCTCATGATTTCTTATATGTGTTCTATCACATACTTATACCACACTTTGTTCAGTCATTCCCCAATGGATGGAATCCCCTCAATTTCCAATTCTTTGCCACTACAAAATGAGTTGCTATAAATATTTTTGTACATATGAGTTTTTTACTCTTTTTTTGTATTCTCTTTGGGATATAGACCTAGTAGTGTTATTGCTGGGTCAAAGGGTATGTACAGTTTTATAGCCCTTTGGGTGTAATTCTAAATTGCTCTCCAGAAAGGTTGGATGAATTCACAACTCCACCAACAATGCATTGTTATTTCACATCCCCTCCAAAATTGATCATTTCCTTTTTAGTTACACTGGTCAATCTGATAGCTGTGACTTGGTACCTTAGAGTTATTTTAATTTGCATTTCTCTAAACAATAGTGACTCAGAGCATTTTTTCATTTAACTATAGATAGCTTTATTTTCGTCAACTGAAAATTGTCTTTTCATTATCCTTTGACCATTTATCAACTGGGGAATGACTTGTATTATTATAAATTTGACTCAGTCCTCTATATATTTTAGAAATGAGTCCTTTGTTAAAAACGCTAGTTATAAAAATTGTTTCCCAACATCCTTTAAATCTTGGTTGCATAGTTTTATTTATGCACAAACTTTTAAATTTAATGTAAGCAAAATTTTGATTTTGCATTTAATATGTTCTCTATCTCTTCTTTGGGCATAAACTGCTCCTGTTTTCATAGATCTGACAGACAAACTATTCATTGTTCTCCTAATTGGCTTATGATATCACCTTTTATGTCTAAATCTTGTACCATTTCAACCTTATCTTGGTATAAGGTGTGAGATGGTGGTCTAGGCCTAGTATCTGCTACATTATCTTCAGTTTTCCCAGCAGTTTTTTTATAATCAAAGAATGATTTCTTATCCCAGAAGGTGGAATCTTTGGGTTTATCAAACAGCAAATTACTAGTCATTAAGTACTATTTCTTTTATACCTAATCTTTTCTACTGAGCCATCACTTTATTTCTTAGCCAGTACCAAATAGTTTTGATGACTTATGTTTTATAATATAATTTTAGATCTGCTGAGGCTAGGCCACCTTCTTTTGCATTCATTAATTCCCTTGATATTCCTGACCTTTTGTTCCTCCATATGAATTTAGGTACTATTTTTTTCTAACTCAATAAAGTAATTTTTTGGCAGCTTGATTGGTATTGGTTCTGAATAAGTAATTTAATTTAGTTATATATTAGCTTGGTCTACCCACGAGCAATTGAAATTTATCCAGTTATTTAGATCTGATTTTATTTGTGTGAAAAGTGTTTTTTTTTTTTTTTCAAGGCAAATGGGGTTAAGTGGCTTGCCTAAGGCCACACAGCTAGGTAATTATTAAATGTCTGAAGTCAGATTTGAACTCAGGTACTCCTGACTCCAGGGCCAGTGCTCTATCTACTGTGCCACCTAGCCACCTGTGAAAAGTGTTTTATACTTGTTTCATATAATTTCTGAATTTGCCTTGGCAGGTAGACTCCCAAGCATTTTGTGTTGTATCCAGTTACTTTAACTGGAGTTTCTCTTTTTATCTCAAATTTTGATGATTTATATGGGTTTATTTTATATCCTGCAACTTAGCAAAACTTGCTAATTATTTCAAGTAGTTTTTTAGATGATTTTCTAGGATTCTTTAAATATACATCATATCATCTGCATTATCTGTCAGTTTTGTTTCTTCATTACCTATTCTAATTCCTTCAATTTCTTTTTCTACTCATTGCTAAATCTAACATTTTTAATACATTACTGAATAATAGAGGTGATAACAGACAACCTTTTTACACCCCTAATCTTATTGGAAAATGCTTCTAATTTATCCCTATTACATGTAATGCTTGCTGATAGTTTTAGATAGATACTACTTGATGATATTTGTCCTTTATTCTCAAAGAAGACCATGATATCAGGGAGGTGACATCCTAACAAAGCTTTGAATTGGATTTGAGTGAGGGGGTGCTGTGCTAAGTCACCAGCCTCATTTTTCTCCTCCAAAGTCATCTGGGTTCAGTGGTCAGATATAAATTGGGACAATCGGAGATGACCCTAGATATGAGACAATCAGGATCTAGTGACTTGCTCAAAGGTCACACAATTAGTAAATGTAAGGTAGAATTTGAACTCAAATCCTCCTGAATACAAGGCCAGTACTTACCTACTGTGACACTTTACTGCCTTTAGACACTGCTTATCATTTTAAGGAACACTCCATTTAGTCCTATGTTCTCTAGTGTTTTTTTTTTTTTTTAGTTTTTGCTTTTTTTTTAGTTTTTGCAAGGCAATGGGGTTAAGTGGCTTGCCCAAGGCCACACGGCTAGGTAATTGTTAAGTGTCTGAGGTCAGATTTGAACTCAGGTACTCCTGACTCCAGGGCCAGTCCTCTATTGACTACGCCACCTAGCCACCCCCTCTCTAGTGTTTTAATAGGAATGGGTGCTGTATTTTTTCAAAAGTTTTTTCAGCATATATATTGAAATAATCAAATGATTTCTGTTAGATTTGTTATTGATATGGTCAATTATGCTAATAGTCTTCCTAATATTGAACTAACCCTGCATTACTGGTATAAATTCTATTTGATCATAGTGTAGTCTTCTAGTGATAATTTGCTGTAATTGCTTTGCTAATATTTTATTTAACATTTTTGCATCAATATTCATTAGGAAATTGTTCTATAATTTTTTTTCTGTTTTAACTTTTCCTGCTTTAGATAACAGCACCATACTGGTGTCACAGAAGAAATTTGGCAGAACTCCTTCTTGACCTATATTTTCAAATAGTTTATATAGAATTGTAGTTGGTCCTTGAATGTTTAGTAGAATTTATTTGTCAATCCATCTGACCCTGGAGATTTTTTCCTTAAGGAGTTCATTGATGGCTTATTTAATTTCTTTGTCTGAGATGGGTTTTTAAGTATTTAATTTTTTCTTCTTTTAACTTGGGCAGTTTATATTTTTGTAAATATTCATCAATTTCACTTAGAATATCAAAATTATTGTCATATAGTTGGGCAAAATAGCTCTGAACTATTACTTTAATTTCTTCCTCATTGGTGATGAATTTACCTTTTTTTCATTTTTTTTTAGGTTTTTGCAAGGCAATGGGGTTAAGTGGCTTGCCCAAGGCCACACAACTAGGTAATTATTAAGTGTCTGAGGCCAGATTTGAACTAAGGTACTCCTGACTCCAGGGCTGGTGCTCTATCCACTGCGCCACCTAGTCACCCCTACCTTTTTTCAGTTTTGATGCTAGTAATTTGGTTTTCTTCTTTCTTTTTTAAATCAAATTAACTAGAGGTTTATTTATTTCATTTTTTTTCATAAAGCCAACTGTTTTATTTATGGATTCAATAGTTTTTTACTTTTAATTTAAAAAAAATTAATTTTATTAATTTTAATTAATTTTAATTATATTTTTTAATTTCTCCTTTGATTTTCAGAATTTCTAACTTGGGATTTAATCGGAAAGTTTTAATTTTTATTCCTCTAGCTTTTTTATTTGCACATACAATTTGTCGATCTCTTTCTCTATTTTATGCAATCATTTAGAGATATAAAATTTTCTCTAATGACTGTTTTGGCTGTATCCCACATGTTTTGGTATATTGTCTTGTCATTGTCTTGAATGAAATTAGTAATTATTTCTTTGATTTGTCATTTGACCCACTCATTCTTTAAAATTACATTATTTAGTTTACAATTAATTCTAGATCTATCTCTCCATGACCTTTATTGCATGTGATTTTTATTCAAGATCTAAAAAGGATGTATTTAATATTTCTGCCTTTCTGTGTTTGATTATAAGGTTTTTATGCCCTAATTCGTGGTCAGCTTTTGTATAGGTGCTATGTACCATAGGAAAAAAAAAAGTATATTCCTTCCTATCCCATTCACTTTTCTCCAGAGTTCTATCATATCTAACTTTTCTAATATTCTACTCACCTCCTTGTTTATTTTATGGTTATATTTATCTAATTCTGAAAGAGGGAAGTCAAGGTCCCACATCAGTATAATTGTTGTTGTCTTTGTCATCTTTTAACTCATTTAGAGTCTCCTCTAAGAATGTGGATGCTATACTGCTTGGTGCATATGTGCTTAGTATTGAAATTACTTCATTGACTATGGTAATTTCAGGAGGATGTAGTTCTTCTTCCTTATCATTTTTTTTAGTTTTTTTTTTTGCAAGGCAGTGGGGTTAAGTGGCTTGCCCAAGGCCACACAGCTAGGTCATTATTAAGTGTCTGAGGCTGGATTTGAACTCAGGTACTCCTGACTCCAGAGCCAGTGCTCTATCCACTGCACCACCTAGCCACTCCTTCCTTATCATTTTTAATGAGATCTATTTTTGCAATTTTTTTTTGTCTGAGATAAGGATTGCTATCCCTGCTTTTTTCACCTCAGCTGAAGCATAATATATACTGCTCCAGCCTTTTACTTTTACTCTGTGTGTATCTCTCTGCTTCAAATGTGTTTCTTGTAAGCAGCATATTGTAGAATTCTGTTTTTTAATCCACTCTGCTATCTGCTTCTTTTTTATGGGAGAGTTTATCCCATTCACATTCACAGTTATAATTACTAATTTTTTAATATCCTCCATGCTATCACCCCTCCATTTGTACTTTTTTCTCTTCTTTCACCATCTTTCCTCACTAGTGTTTTGTTTCTCAATACTGCCTTCCTCAATCCATCTCCTTATCTCCAAGGTAACTTTCAATAGAGCCTGATTTTCTCTGACCCTTCTTCATTTTGGGGTTTGCACTGGGCATTATCCCAAGGTTCTTATGTTGGGGAGGGGCTGGCTTGTAGACCTTCAGCATCAAGAACCCTAGAGGCTTGCTTACTGCTCTGAAGCTGAGAAAACTGAGGGTTTTTTTGGTGATTAAGTGACTTGTCCAAGATCATACTTTGGATTTCATATGTTGAAACATTATAGGTGTAGTAATCTGGACAACTTAGATCATGTGACTCCAAGTCCAAAGCTCTTTCCACTGAACCAATTTGTTTCCTTTCTTTGTCCTATCCAACCCTACTTCAAATCACTTCCATTGTTCAATAATCTTTTATTTCTTCAACACTTATCCAATCCATATTAAAAGGAGACAATGATACCTGAATTTCAAGGGAAATATTTATTAAGAGTTTACTGTATATAAAGCACCCTGCCTAGTGCTAGGGATACAAATAGAAAAATAAATTATAATAATAGAAAAGTTAGTAATGGTACTAAGAATTATTGTAAAGCAGGGAACTTCAGTCATTTTACTTATATCTTTTCAATGTTTTAGGTGGCATCTGCAGTATAAAGAGAGATGAGAAGAAAAAATAGGGAAAATGAGATAGGGAGTCAATAAGAGTAAAATCATAGAATTGCTCAACAGGTGTCAGGACCCAACTGAGATTATACAACATGAATTTATAGTGTGTGAAATCAACTTAATTTTGTGACTCTCCAGTGACTCTCAGCAACTCAAGAACAAAAACAGAAAACAGATGGTGGGGCTTACCCTTGGCTGAGGATTAGTAGGTTGAGAATGGTGATAGGCAGAGAGATCCTAGGGAAGTGGCCAGTGAATCACTAAAATGTCAGGTCCTGGGGACCAGTTTAGATCTGGTGACAGATAAAGCCAAAACAAAGAAGATTTGGATCTAGAAGACTAGAGCGGGGACCAAAGGCAGATTTGAAACTGAAGCATAAATTTAGTTAAGTGGGAAACAGGGTGAAATAGAAGAATAAGGGGTTGGGGTTGGAGATGCACATGTCAAGGAACTGGATCTGAAAGTTGGTCCAATTGTATTAATGTTCCCAGATATGAGGTGGTAAAGAAGTTATTGGGAATGAGAAATTTGAAGCATGTGGCTAGGTTGTTAGAGCAGTCATTAACAGATATGAAAGTCCCTAAAGATGATGGAGGGCACAGTGTGAAGAAAAAAGGTTTTGTATGAGTTACTTCAGTCCTTCAGAAAGTACAGAAAGTGATCTGGACATAGATGATGACAACCAGGTGAGGAAGAGAGTATACATAGATTTTTATGACCTCTGCAAAAGAAAAGTTTATTGAGAAAGAGAGATAGAGAAGTGGTCAGAAGAGGCAGTGAAGAATAATTAATATGCTCACCCTTCTTCCTAGTTGTGTAACTACAGGGCACTGACAGAATAATAGCCTTTAATGAATAGATTTTTGGAAGAATCTAGTACCTTCAGGGAAAAACCCAAATAGAAGTAGATTTTCCAAAAATGTATATCTGAACTTATCATCTACTCCTCATCATGCTCAGCAAACACCAATGGTTCCTTGCTATCTTCAGGATCAAATATAATGTTGTTTGTTTGGCATTTAAAGCTCCTTGTGATGCAGTTCTAGTCTTCTCACATATAACTCCCCTCCACACACTCTACGATCCAGACATAAAAGTTCATTTATAGAATATATGTATATCTTATTTCACTTATATATATATATTCTGTGTGTGTGTGTGTGTGTGTGTGTGTGTGTGTGTGTGTGTGTGTGTGTGTGTGTAGTCTACTCCATTATAATATAAATATCTTAAAGTCAGGAAATGTCTTTGCCTTTCATTCTTAGAGCTTAGCAGAGTGCCTGACATGTAGTGAATGTTTCATTGAGCTTATTGTTTAATGAAATGATTAGGGGAAAACGTTTTAAGATGAAAGGGAGTTTGTTAAGAATACAGCATGGTTTCCAATGGGGATGATAAGTTTATTTTTCCCTCCCAAAGAAATTAACAAGCAATTCAAGAACTTGAAAAATTAGAAGCAATTAAGTCAGCACTAGGGCTTTTTCCTACTTTGCTTTTCCCAGTGGAAGAATAGGTGATAGCCATGAAACAGTGTAAAGAATACTGCATTTCAATACAACCAGTGCATTGGGCCTGAATTTCTAATATTGCCAATGTATTCTTTGATATTAAGCATCATTTTATAATCCATATGCTGGTAACCCATATTCTTTAGTGTCTCCTTATACCATTTTCCATGTAATTCTTTTTTTTCCTAGGAAAAGGATAATAATTTGTTATTAATACATTGATTAGTTTATTTTTTTCTAATACAGTAAATATGTTATCAGGAGAACAGGATTTATGGAGGAAGTATCATACAATGCATGTGAAAGTTGGAAATGATTTTAGCAATAAGGTGATTTAATTCTCCTCATTTTTGTAGATAAAAAAGTGAGAACCAAGGAAGAAAAGTGATTGACCAAGGTTTCTTGAATCCAGTGCTTTTTTAAGCATCAAAGGAAGAATAAAAAGAAAGGAGAAGAGTTCCAGGTACAAATTTTACATATTTCATATTTGATCAGTATCATTCCATACATATTCTCATTTATTTTATTTTTATTTTTTTTGTAACTGTAAATAGTAGCTGAATTGGGCCTTTTTTAAAATGGGAAAAAAACACAAGAAGTGGGGAAAAAACTTTCAACATAACCACTTTCAATAGTATTCTAATAAAAAATATCTAGAGCCAGTGGGCCTGAGACAAGGATTATTAGGAAAATGGAACCTGGGCAGGTTCTATTTGATAGTTGTAAGTTTCATTCCAAGCAATACCAGAAAGTTTGGCCCAGTAACTTTGGGTTTTTTCTTCTTCTTAATTAAAATGCAGAAATATTTCAAAGAATTAAAGCATGTTTCTATCAGTCTTTAGATTAATTATAATATAGGAAATCATCTTACATCCAGAATTTCTGGTAATCTCTCATTATTAATGATGTCTTTAGGAAGCAAATATTTGGAGTGTTATAAAGAATCATTGTTAACGTGCTATAGCAAGGTAATGTTGTTGACATCCAAAGTCCAGTAATTCTATTTTAGAGAACATGTCATAACCCCAAAGCCTCAGAGAATGATATTTAGTAGAGGAAGTTTGTACAAATTTACCAGGAGAAGTGTCAATAGAAAGTCTAAGTGTGACAGAGTACACAAATAATAAAGGGACAAATGTTAGCAGGGCTGCCTCTTACAAAATGCCAGTACTCAAGAGTATACTCTACCTCACCAGTCACTATCAGGAATAATTGTTATTGACTTGGTTTAATTTAGACTGTAATGATAAGACACTGACCTGCTGTTGGAGCCAGAAGGTAGCTAGAGAAATAGAGGAGGAGGAAGAATGAAGATGATAGAGGAAGTTTCTGAAAGATGGCTCAGTGAGTTGCTATGGTTAATCTTACCTCTGTTTTATCATCTCCAATGCAAAGCAAAATAATACCAAAAATGCCTGCATTTGAAGTCTGGGAAGAAATGGGGAAAAACAGTTTTTTTTTTGGGGGGGGGGAAGCTTTTGTAGAGATAAAATTCAAAGACAATTATAATTAGAAAAGATAAAAATTGTGAAAAATAACTGTACTAAATATCTCTAATAAAATTCCAATACTCCATACCTTCAGAGAACTGAAACAAAACTGTAAGACTTAGAGCTATTTCATATTGTCAAGTGGTCAAAAGATACAGACTAGTAGTTTTCAAAATAAGAAAAATGAATTATCAAGAAATATCTGAACATTTCTTCCTAATAACCAGTAATTAGAAAAATGCAATTCAAACAACCATAAAGGGCACCTTTGTTTGAAGGCAAAATTCAATGTTGGGGAGTGAAAAGTAGTCATATAATCTTCATTGTTCATAGAATTGTCCAACTATTCTGATCAGCTTTATGACAGTTGAGAATACCTCCCAGGGATTTGTTTCTGGCAATATACTGTTTTATCATTTTTATCAATGACTTGAGTAATTACATAAATGGAATTCTCTTCAAATTTTTAGGTGACACATAGCTTGGAGTAATATGCTATATACTGAATAACAGAATGAAGATATAAAAATATCTTGATAGCTAAGAATTATAGGGCTGAACCTAATGGGGTTAAATATTATAAGAATAAAAGTAAAATCTTCAATTAATTAATTAAAAAGTTTTTTTTTGCTAAGTTCCTATTATTTAACCAGGCTTTGTGCAAAACACTAAGAAAACAAAAAAACAAAAGTAAAAATTATGGTCTTAAAGACAATTACATATGTATGTATATATGCATATGTTTATGTATATACATATATATCTCTATCCATCGATCATATCTCTCTCTCTCTCTCATCTATTTATCTATCTATCTATCTATCTACAACAACTAGTTAATCAATCAATAAAAAATTATTGAGCTTACTATGGGTCTGTCAAAGAAGATACATTCAAAAGAGAAATAAGGTAATCTTAGAGAGGAAGGCACCAACAGCTGAAGGAAGCTCAAGGACTTTTATAGAATGTGGCATTTGGACCTTGTAGGGAACTATGAATTCCAAAAGGTAAGACAATTCAGAATTCTAAAAGGTAAGAAAAGAGAGCCTTTCAGGATGGGGCAATGTGAGGGCAAGGAGAACGATGGTAGAGTTTGGTGTATGAGAAACAGTACATAAACTAGAATGAATGGACCACAAATGGGGTAATATCCAAGAAGGGGGTAATAGTCAAGAAGGAGGAAGTGCCCAGGTTTTGAAAAGGTTTGAATGCTTTTGTGTTAAAAAAGTCTTTTTAAATAAAAAATAGGGGAGGGATAATTAGATAATCCTTTGAAAGGGATTTGAGAATTTTAGAAGACTGAGTCAGTAGTGTGATATGGTAGACTTAAAAATCTAATGCATTCTTTGAATCATTAAAAGAGGCAGAGTAAGGCCATCAGAATGCCACTACACTCTAATCTGGTCAGACCAAATCTGAAATGTTATGTTTAGTTTTGGTTCAATGATAAGTAGGTGAATATCTAGAGGAAAGAAAGCAAGTTTGCAGACATTTTGAATCTAGATGATATGAAACAAGAAGATTTGCAAGAAGTGACACAGGGTGAAAAAAGTAACAGGCAGAAGAACCACACATAAATCGTGAATAAAACAGTAGGAAAGACAAATTAAAATGCATCAAAATTCACATTAAGAATTGTAGAAAAAAGGGTAGCTAGGTGGTGCAGTGGATAGAGCACCGGCCCTGGAGTCAGGAGTACCTGAGTTCAAATCCGGCCTCAGACACTTAATAATTACCTAGCTGTGTGGCCTTGGGCAAGCCACTTAACCCCACTGCCTTGGAAAAACCTTAAACAAAAAAAGAATTGCAGGAAAAAGTTGGCACCATTCCATCAAAGAAAAGGCATACCTTTTTTTTTAATTTACAATTGGTAAGGAATGAAAGGAGGTCATATTCAATGTCAATTTGAAGCACACTATTGAGTAATTTTACTTTGCTTCACTTTTTAGAGAATATTCTTTGATTCTTGGGAAGCAGATTTTTTTGTGGGTATGCTTTTTTTTTTGTCCAAGTGAAATGAATTGTTAAAAAAGATGGAAAAAGAGTTTTCTCTCTTAAGATCTTCTTGTAGTGTTTGAATTCTTAGACGTGTGACTGGAAGGGACCTTAGAAGCCATCTAGTCTATTCCTTTCATTTTTTGGTTAAGAAAACTATGGACCATGGAGGTGAAATGTTCTAAGGTAATTCAAATTTAAGACACTAGAGTCAATGCTTTACCCACTGAATTAAACATTTTTTAAGGGTCAGTTGGCATTTACAATGATCATTAAAAGCCCATTATTCAGTCCAGAGTTTGGGTTACTTTCTGCAATTCGAGTTAAAATATTAGTTATGTTTAATACTTTGACAATGTGCTGTTTAATAAAATCAACATGGCAAGATTCGGACATAATAAAAGTTGTTCAAAGAAATTTTTGCAATGACTTTTTTGATGAATGACACTTCTATCATCCTTAATTGGTTTTTAATGTAATCATCTTCAATGGGAATACAAGATGACATCCAAAGTTGTCATTATCAACATCATTACAAACAATTACGGTTATAATGATGCATTGACTATTGATAATTGCAACCAGGGGTCTATCTTGGTTCTTAGCCAAGTGACATGGTGGTGTGCATCTCAAGAATAAATTTGATTCAGACGTTAGTTCTACTCAGAAACAAATTGATCTCTCCATTTTGACCTCAACCAAAACATTCTCCATTTTACCAGATTAATGTTATCAATTCAAAGATCTTATTACATCACTCTATAGCTCAAAAATCTTTAATAGTTTTCTCATTGCTTACTGAATAAAGTTCAAACTCCTTAGTCGGGATCTCAAGGCCCTTCTCCAATTTCATTGTAATATACCTTTTTAGTTTTCCCTTCATTCTTTACGTAATCTATAGAAACAGTCAAACTAGAATGCTCTTTAGTTTTCAACCAGTTATTCCCAACTCCTGTATTGGAAGTTCCTTCTCCACTATCTTGCCATGTTGAACTTCTTCCTATAGTAAATCTAAGATCATGCTCATTTCTTCGGGATCAAGCTCCAAAGCAGCAGGAATTCAGATTTATGTGATTGGTACAATACCCATTGTTGGTATTGATATTGTTGGTATTAGGGTACTGAATTTCCTATTCATATGTATGTTTTGGATGATATATCTTACAACTGCCTGTTGGTTGAGAACTGAGGATTAATTGAGGTAACCTAGCTGTCCCTAGGGAACAAACATGTGGTAATTTTGGGAAGAGTATTTTATCTTCTGAGAAGATCTGGAAAGACATGTTCATTGGGATAAGGTAGATAGTACCTAACCTGAATAAAAGGCCAATGTTTCTGATTTTTCTTCTTTGTATAGATAAAATGAAAGAAAACTCTGTAAAGTCCTAACGAGAGAAATTCAGAAGTGGATGTGACATACTGTGGTATGTGAACCCAAGATTCAGCTCCTGGGGAAGACTTAGGTGAATGCTAGAAGATCCCTTTGACCATTTTTGTATCTTATCATTTTTTATCTAGGCAATAGCATAGACTGACATTACCTAAGAGAATGAAGACTGTGCCCCCCAAAGTTATATTATTATAATTATTATATTAGTAGAGAGGAGGCCAAGATTGAAACAGGTACTGACAGGGTTTATCTGAATGACCCAGTGGATTTGGCATCTAAAAGATGAGAAAGTTTTTGGAGTTGGAACTAAGACATTAGATAAGACTCTTTGGGACTTGTACTTAACTTGTGTTTGATTTCTTGGGTTGCACATTGATTTTTATATGGTATCCTTTTCAGGTTTTTGCTACTTTCTGGGTGGGGAAATATATTCCTCCCCTCTCCCAAAAGAATCCTGGGCCATAAGCATCAACGTAATAGTTACAGACAGAAGTGGAGTCAATGTTCTCTCATCTTTGCTTGTTATTTCAACCTATTCTGAACTCACATCCATGTTGGGTAATTGAATCAGAACTTTTATAGTGAATCTAAGATCATTTCCTCTCCTATTCTTTCCAAAATGTCAGATTTTAGCAAAACAAAACAAAACAAAAACAACCCAAACTCACCAGGATAGCAATTATAATGTTTGAATAATAACCAACCAAGTTTGAATAATAACTAGAGGTCAGAGGTCAGAGGCTTTCAGTATTCAAATGACTTCCCTGAGAAAATTGATTATTTTGGGAAGCAATACTTTTCAGGCATCCAACATACTGTTTATATCAAAATAGTCTTTTACTAAATAATATATATTTTTACATAAATAATTTATTTTTCCAACTACATACAATAATTTTTACTAATCATTTTTTTTGCATGGCTTTGAATTTTACAATTTTTCTCCTTCCCTCCCTTTACTCCCTATTGCCCCAACAGAAAGTAGTCTGATATAGGCTTTGCATTTGTAATGATGCTAAATTTAGACTGAAACTGAATGTTTTGTGAGAGAAGAATCAGATCCAAATGGAAGAAAGAAAACATTAGAGATAATAAAATTACATAATACATAAGAACTTCTAAAAATTGAAGATATTAAGTTTTGGTCTTCCTTTAAACTTCACAGTCCCTTCTCTGGATTTTCCATCACAAGTCTTTTAAAATTGTCTTTGATTATTGTACTGCTGAAATAAACAAATCCATCCTGGTTGATCATCATCCCATGTTGTTACTAAATAATAGTCTTAAAAATTAAAAAGAATTCCAAAATAGATACAAGAATTGATCATATTTATGGCCAATATAGCTATTTCCATTTTTACTGATAAGGAAATTGAGGCAGAGAGGGTCATCAACTAGTAAACAAGCTTTGTACTATTAAAAAAAATTTCAAACATTTAAAAATATATCATATGTCCAAAAAAGAAAAAGACATAGCTTAATAAACAACTCACACATGGAAAGAAAGCAAGCTAGCCATTGAGTTTTTCTAGCAGAATATTTCCTTGATCTTCTTAGTTCAGATTTTGTGATATCATTTTTGGATCTTGGCTATAATCATCATAAAACCAGCAGTCCCTCCCTGGTCAGTCTGACCAAGTTCTTCCTCTGAATCAGTTTCTAATTTCTACCTGCATTTTTTATTGCTGTGTTTTTTGCTTATTTGCTTGTTTCAAAGTAAAAAATTATTTTTATTTTTTATTTCTTAGCATTAGAGAAAAGGGTCCAAAGCTCAACTGGCCCACCATTTGCTGAATAAGCATTCCTGTTAGAATTTTGTGAAGAAACTCTTTTGCACAAATCTTTGTTATTTCCAAATATCAAAAAAGCCTTTTAGTTTTAAATTCCTCACTAATCCCAAGTTTCTATTGTTATTTTGTTTCTTCAGCTTATGAGGTGCTTTATAATAAGATCATCATAATAACTTAATAGTATTATATGATTCACATCCTTTTAGATTGATTTTATCTCACATGACCTGGTAGAATTGTTCTGGAGACTTATGGTGATCTCATGGCACCCTGAACTTCAGCATCTTTCTTCTGGGTGATATAAGATGAAAGATAATATTTATATTCTCTTGAATGAAAAAAATTACAATTCCAGAATACTAATACTGCTTACTGATGATGAAAACTTTTCACAATATTTTGTACCTGAAAAGCATTTATATCTTTGCTTTGATTTCACAAAATGGAGTAGTGATACAAGATAAAAGAGTAATGATATAAATTTTACTTTCTTGACACCAAAAATTATACATATATATATATATATATTATGTATACATATTAACAATGTCTTTCATTTATACTATGCTTTATAACTTTCACATGCATTAATTCACATAGTCCCTACAGCAAATGTGAGGGAGGGCAGGATAGGGATAAATGTTCCCGTCTATTCTACAAAATACTAGTTCCAAATCTCAATTAACCATTATTGACCAGAGGCAAGCTTTATAGCCTACTTCCTTTACCACTATGGAACTTTAACCTGATAAACACGCCACTTGGTGTACCCATTTTCAAGGTGTCAATTGAAACTCCTTCTCTAGTCTTACAAACTCTTAAACATCCTTAAAATTTTCCAATAGATCTTTCCAATTAAAAAGAGATTTCCATTGGTGTATACCACATCCCTTCCTCCTTCCCTCCCATCATCCTAGTATAGCAAGAAATGTGATATAGCTTATACATGTACAATCATGTTACACAGATTTTTATATTAGTCATGCTGTGAAAAATGAATCATAAGAAAAAAGGGAAAAGCAAAAAACAAAATCAAAAGGGCTAAGATAGTATGCTTTGATCTGCACTCAAATTCCATAGTTCTTTATCTGGATGTGGAGGCTTTTTCCATTGCAAGTCTTCTAGAATTGTTGTTGATTACTGTATTGCTGAGAAGAGCTAAGTCCATTATATATTTGATCATCACATAATGTTGTTGTTAAAATGGACAATGTTCTCCTGGTTCTGCTCATTTCTCTCAACATCAGTTCATTTTTGTCTTTCCAGGTTTTTCTGAAAATCTGCTTGCTCATTGTTTGAAGAAATAATTCTTGTAGTGAAGGAGTCAATCATTCTCATAAAATACCAATCACCTGTCATATATGGAGCAGGCAAGCCAGTCTAATTGAAGGAGTAAGGCGCCCTGAGGAAGAGACAGGAGGCAACATGTACCAGGCAAGTCAAACCCACTATCTTGACCAGTGGTGGTGGTGTTGTTGTTGAGTAATTTTTCAGTTTTGTTTGACTCTGTGACACATTTGAGGTTTTCTTAGCAAAGACATTGGAGTGGTTTGCCATTTTCTTCTCCAACTCATTTTTCAGATAAGGAAACTGAGGCAAACAGGGTAAAGTGCCTTGCCCAGTCATATAGCTAGTACAAGCTTAAAGCCAGATCTGAACTCAAGTAGAGGAGTCTTCCTGACTTTAAACCTAGCACTATATCCATTATGCCATCTAACTGTCCTATTTTAAGCAAATATAAAACTTTAAATATTCTTCTTTTAAATTCCTTAGTTTTTGTCCCAAGATATTTTGAATTCTCACTCTGTCATCTAGCAGTTAAACTGTCTCTCCAAGTTGTAGCTGTCATCTGTGTCTATGCCTTTATACAAGTCACTGACAAAAATGTTAAAAAGCTCATTCCTTGAGCAGTGATCCATTGGGGGTTCCCCTGAGGCCTCATTCCAAGTTTCAATCAGACCATTAATGACTACTCTTTGGGTCTGGCCATTCAACCAGTTTTCTATCCTCTATTATCTAATAAAGAATAGCGTGAGAGACTTTGCCCAATGATTTTATGAAATCTCAGTAAACCACATTTATAGCATTGCCTGATCTACCAGTTTAGTAACCCTGTCAAAAAAGGGGGGAAAATGAAAAGAAAAGGTGAGTCTGTCATAACCTGTTCTCAATGAAGCTATGCTGGCTTTTTGTGGTCAATCTGCATCCTGCCCTAAGCAAGGAATATGCTTGCTAGCCCTTTCCTTTTCTTAGTTCAACAACACAGCTCTATATCCTCTTTTGAGTCACCCTTTGCATGTACTTACTTGCAAAGTCAACCTTTTATAACTGCCTTAAAAAATAATTCTGACCAACACAGTAAAAAAAGCAAAGATGAGTCATAGAACTCAACCTGTTTTGTGGGATACGTTTATTTTAAGGAGAAAGGGGAGACTTTATCCCTCCTCTGAACCCCTAGATCACTTGCAACTTGTACCATTTGTTTTTTACATTGGGGAACAATGGTTCTCAAAGATGGATCTAAATTTTGCTAGTTGAGCTATTAAAATCTCCCTCCCATATTATGTTAAAATGGCAAGGTGGAATGAATCCACCAATGGATTTGGTGTTGGAGAATCTGGGTTCATCTATTATTTCTGTCACTTGTATGAACTTGGACAATTCACATTTTTTCTGCACCTCAGTTTCCTCATCTACAAAATGAAAGGGGTGGGATTAGGTAGTTTTTGAGGTCACTTCCAGTTTTAAATCTCCTTTGTCA
Organism: Macrotis lagotis; assembly: GCF_037893015.1. Taxonomy (NCBI): domain Eukaryota; kingdom Metazoa; phylum Chordata; class Mammalia; order Peramelemorphia; family Peramelidae; genus Macrotis; species Macrotis lagotis. Next base: position 89,351,585 of record NC_133665.1, read on the forward strand.
TGAAACTTTGACTTTTATATTCCCCAGTTTCACTCTCCAGCTGTGGTTTACTATCTTTCTTGCAAGACAAAGGTCACAATCACCTTTGAGCTTCCTAGGCACAAAACTTCTCTGAATTTGTTTACTGGAAAAGTAAAGAAAGAAGAGGGTGAAAGGGTGAGGGAGAGGAAGGAGAGGCAGAGGAATGCTAGGGCCCAGGTGTAGAGGTCCGATTGCCTGGGAATCCTTTTATGTTGCCAACTTAAAACTCTTTTCAACGTGCCATGATTCCTGAGTCCAAGAATGATGTGCTGTGAACAGGAAGAATTTGTAGTGTGGAGAGAATTCCTATTCCTTTATAGTCTATATATGAGGGTCCTCCTATTTCCAAGATTCAGGGAGATTTGGTGCTTCTTACCTTGTTGAAGGTCCTACTTATTCACTCTGTGATTTAGATTTCCTTTTTGTACGTGTGATTAACTTTTTCCTTTAGTGCCTTAGGTGATTGCAATAGTGAGGGCTGGGAAGATGGAGAGGTGTACAGTACAGGTGCTACTCTTTGTACTGAGATCTCCTCACAATGGAAGCAGCTGGCAGAGAGAGCGGTTTTATTACACCATAATTTTCCACAGGGATTTTCTAAGGTGTCAGGAATCAGGAAGATTTTGGGTGCACACTGACTGTGAATCTAAAAACTGGCACTGTGGAAGAGAGAGAGCTGTGAGGTCTCAGCAGAGTGCTTGGTGAGAGTAAATAGCTATTGTGGTGACAGTGAGGAGTACCTGCAGAGAAGACCTTGGGAATGACTGGGAGGTGTGGGGCTGAGGAAGAAGCACTGGGGTATCTCCCCTTGGGACATTTCCCCCCGGGCTATCACTATGTAATGTAGAAAGTATTCACAGGTGTTGGTCTGGGTTCATGGGGAGGCTGTTAACAATATCACCACACATTGTGTCTTACTGGAAACAAGGGTTAATTAAACTATGAAGTCAAATACAGTTTATTGGAACTTATTTGAGTTATACCAGTTGAACTTGATATCTCTAGAAAAGTATATTGGGAGAAGTGGGCTCACCTTACATTGTAGAAAGTATGTTTGTACCTAAGATAGTTCTTCTGATTTATAGAATAATCTGTGTTTAAGCAAAAAAATACTTGAGTAGTCCTTTTAGGAACTGTTGAAAGCTACATCAACCTTTTAAAGACTACCTGGTCTAGGGGCATTTATGTGGTTCAGTGGATAGATCACTGGAGTCAGGAGTACCTGGGTTCAAATCCGGCCTCAGACACTTAATAATTACCTAGCTGTGTGGCCTTGGGCAAGCCACTTAACCCCACTGCCTTGCAAAAACTTAATAAAACAACTACTTGGTCTAAACCTTTTACTTTGCATTAGAAGAAACTGGATTTTTTTTTCTTTTTATTCTGAGCTATAAAAAAATAAAACTCAAACAAGATATGCATTTGCATTTAAATAGTAGAATAAAAAACAGAACTACATATGAAATTACAGATATCAAATATATTTGTCATTGTTAAGTCATTTCAATTGTGTCCAACTCTTTATGATTCAATTTTGGGTTTTCTTGGAAGAGATGCTGGAGTGGTTTACTATTTCCTTCTCTAGCACATTTTACGTGACCTGTCTAGGGTCACAAAACTGGTGTCTGAACTCAAGTTTGAACTCAGGTCTTTTGACTCTAAGCCTAGCACTTTATCCACTGTGCCACCTAATTACCCTTCAATTATATGCAGTTTGATTTTCTTTTAAGGAATTTAATAAGATAAAATAATAATTTGTTTTGTTTTTTTTTTAGGTTTTGGCAAGGCAAACGGGGTTAAAGTAGCTTGCCCAAGGCCACACAGCTAGGTAATTATTAAGTGTCTGAGGCCGGATTTGAACCCAAGTACTCCTGACTCCAGGGCCGGTGCTTTATCCACTACGCCACCTAGCCGCCCCTAAAATAATAGTTTTAAAAAATATTCTGCTTATCTTTTTTTTCTGGACTTCCTTCTGTTCACTTCTCTGATTTAAAAAAAAACCCTCAATAACTCATTTTTCTTTTTTCCTTTTTCTTTGTGCTGTCTTACCCCTAGCCTCTCACTCTCTAACTCAAAACTTATTAAAAAAAGAATAAAAAAACCTTTATGATAAATACACATAATCAAGGAAGACAATTTGTCATATTGGATGTGTCTGAGAATGTATATCTTTCTGTATCTATTGAGTCTTACTTCTTTGCCAAAAATGAGTATCATGCTTCATCATCACTATAAGGAAAAATTACTGATAGCATTGGTGACTTGAGCACAGTCATATGGATTATAAGTGGACAAGCAGAGATTTGAATTCAGAAGCAGTTATCATCCAAGTGGGCACAGGTTCATCAAGAATAGATTTTGCCAAGTTAGCCTCATTTCCTTTAAAGGCAGAGTTATTGACATTTTGGTACTGACATAATATACAGGTATTGTTATAATGTATGTTTATTTCAGCAAAATGTTTGAGAAAACTTCATTTTTTTTCAAGTGTATGAAGTGGAGAGCTACAGGCCTGAGATAATAGTTAGTTGGACTCAAAAAGTAATGTTTCTAGCTTAATGCCGAACTAGATGGAGATAATTAATGAGTATCTCAATTATGTTTTCTAGGATTATGCAGTTTTATATTCCTATTATTTGCTTAGATAAAAGTATGTATAGATTAGCATGCTTATCACATTGGCAAAAGGTACAAAAATGGAAGCTTTAATCTTAGATAAAAAACAAAAAAACCCCAAAAACCAACAAACAAAAAACCAAAAAATCTTGGGATGGATAAAAAAAGAGAAGTCAACCACTAAAATATCAAATGTACAATATATAGAAACAAATAAACATAATAGCATAGTGCTCAATAAGACAACAACTCCAAACAATAAACAAGGATTTAGCAAACATTATTGAGAGAACTCAATAATCATCTGGCAGAAATCTGGTATAGCCTAATATGTCACATTATATACCAAAATAAATTCCAGATGGATACATGATATTTGTAAAAGGTCAAATAAAATAAATGAGAATCAAAGGAAAAAATATCCAAGACAACCATGGTTAAGGAAAGTACTCATGAACAAATTAGGGATAAACTGAATCATAGAAGATAAAATGGGCAATTTTGCTAGAATAAAATTGAAAAGTTTTTTCATAAGCAATATTAATGTAGTTAAAATGAGAGAGAAATAATGTAGTGGGAAAATATTTGTAGTCATTTTCTGTGATAAGGACCTGAAATCCAAAGTATGTAAGGAACTGAAGAAGAATAAGAGCAGTAAAATAAATGTTCAAAGATTATGAATATGCAGTTTTCAAAGGAGGAAATCCAAGTTATCAACAGATACATGAAAATACTCCAAATCATTAATATTTACAAAAATTCAAGTTAAAATTTCTCTGAGCCATTTATACTCATCAGATTGGCCAAAAATGAGAAAAAAGGAAATTATATTTGTTGAATAGACTGCATTAGAGCAAGGATACTATTATACTTTTGAAGAAGATATGAATTAGATTGGTCATTTTTGAAGGCAAATTAGGACCATGCCCCCAAAGTTAGTAAAATATAAATGGCTTTAACCTAGCAATATCACAATTTATTCTATATATTCCAAAAGAGATCAAAGAGAGGGGAAAAGGAACCACATTACTAAAGCAGTTATCATAGGTTTTTTTGTAGTGGAAAAACTAAGAGGGTACCCATTAATTAGGAAATGGCTGAAAAAAATGATGGTTATATGAATGTAATGGAGCACTATTGCTCTATAAGAAATATCAAAATGGTTTTAGAAAATGAAGATATGTAAAATGAGGAAAATAAGAGAATATATATATATATATATATATATATATATATATATATATATATACACACACATACCAAAAACATTGTAAAGAAAAATAACTAAGGGGGCGACTAGGTGGCACAGTGGATGGAGCACTGTCCCTGGAATCAGGAGTACCTGGGTTCAAATCCGGCCTCAGACACTTAATAATTACCTAGCTATGTGGTCTTGGGCAAGCCACTTAACCCCATCTGCCTTGCTCCCCCACCCCCCCCAAAAAAAAGAAAAAATAAGAAAAAACTTTTGAATTCTGATAAATGCAAAGACCAACCCCAATTCCAGAGAACTGAAGATGAAACATGCTACACATCTCTTGAGAATGTGATGATTCTCTCAAGGCATAGAATGAGACATTTTTGGATATAGGTAATATATTTGTATATGTTTATTTGACATCTTTGAATCTAGGCTTTTGTTTTTATTTTGTTTTGTTTTTCTCAACAGCTAGAGCAGTTGGGGAAAGAAAAGGGAAAGTAGCAATAGGCTTATATAAGATGGTAAAGAAAGACTATAAGAAAAGGGGTCATTGCAGCATCTAAAAATTCACAAAAATGTGAACAAAAGTATAGAGATCTTAAAACACTCTTGAGCAGGATAGCTTTGAAAAAATAATCTGAATTTTTGTAAACTTGGAAGAAGGGGGAAATCAGGTAGTACAATGGATAAAGGACCAGCCCTGGAATTAGAAGGTCCTAAATTCAAATTAGAGCTCAGATTGATACTTAACTAGATGTCTGACCTTGGGCAAGTCACATAACCCCATTGCCTCACATAAAAGTAACTATGAAGAAGAAGCAAACCAGACATACTGCATATTTGTGGCTGCTCATGAAAGCCTCTTTTTAGGTTTTGCTTTATAATTGTATGCTTACCTTTGTTGTTGTTAAGCTAAGAACCAAAATATCTATCCATCCATCCATCTATCTCTCTTTCCTTCTATCTCTCTCTCCATTTATCTATCTATCTATCTATCTATCTGTCTGTCTGTCTGTCTGTCTGTCTATCTATCTTATATATACATATATAGAAATATTTATTTTTAAAAATAAAGGAAACATAAGATTGATCAAAGAAAGTTTGGAATCATTGAAGGTGAGTGCCCTTTGGTTTTAGTGAGAGCTAAGATGTGACAGCACTCCTATGGATGGTTGAAATGGAAAAGAGACTGAAGTCATGGAAGGTGACAAGATTTGAGATGGCATGATGTCTGGAGGCATGCCATTTTGAATAATGAAATCTTCAAAGATGAATGCAATTGCTGAAAAGTTCAAGAGCAAGACTGTAATCCAGGTATTTAGCTCCTTGACACTGGGTAGAAAGGACGTCTATAATTCAAGTTCTGAACTCTGAGAAAGGAGGGAAAATAGCCTGAAGGATAGAAGATGGCCGCAATAAAAATCTGGAATAGGTAATATGGATGGATGAAGTGAAATTTAAAGGGGGAGAAGTTGTTAAGTGGAGGCAGCAGAGACAGTCTGGAACTTCCCTGGAGAACAAGATTAATGTCAACCTTTTTCCTGGTTCAATATTCTGGGGGCATGGAGCAAAGAACAGCTACATTGTGTCAAGTGATGAGATGTCATCTAAAGAAAGTAGGATTTCCTTGAGTACAAAAAAGATGCAAAGAGCTTGAGGAGAGTTAACTGAGATGCTCCTTAATGATAGGAAAAAATCTTCAATAGGGATCTGTGGAAGGAAAGGACAAAAGTAGAAAGAGACTTTGACTAGCATTCTCTGATTTCTGGGATTAGGGCTGAGAAGGCTTGGGTTAAATTGCACCTTGGATATTTCCTACCTGTGTAATACTAGACAAATCACCTAACTTCTCTGAACTTCAGTTCTTATTCTTTAAATTGGACTTGATTGTCTCTAAGGTCCCTTCCAGCTTTAAATACTAATATATTGAACTGGATAAAGAAGAGAAGCAGTAGGAGAAAGGGTTTTTTTGGTTTTGATTTGTTTTGAATAATCTAGATAAGATGGCAACTATGAAACATAGGGTTTGGAGGAGCAAGAGATAGGAAGTTAGCCACAGGAAAAGGGACCAATAGGAATGGTCATCTGGAGGGGCATGTATTGAAGACCCTAACCCCAGGCATAGGGCAGCCATGCTTTCCTCTCTGTAGTGAGTGAAGTTCTGTTCACTAGGTAAAAGAGTTCCAAATATGATAGGAATTTCTACAAATATTAATTGTGGTTAAGAGGGTGTTGTGGAGAAGGAGGCCTCAATCCTGGGCAGCCTGCTGCTTAGAGCCACAGCGTTTTTCTCTCCTCAGCAGGGGTGGCCCTTATCTTCCCCTGGTTAAGTAGGTGAGTCCTGGTCAGATTAGGTTAGGACAGGATGAATCTGAAACATTTTAATTACTATTTTTAAATTCAAATTTTGCTTAGAAAAGTATAATTTTCTGACTCTGAAGGTACAATTAAGAAGAAACCAAAGTCTTGAAGTTAGATTGCTTTGCTCCTTGGTGCAGTATGTTATGGTTTGGCACCAGAAGTGTCAAATTAGTTTCTAAATATATTGCTTCCAATAAAATAATCTTTTAAAAACAGTATTGTGGAATGTCATGCCTAACAAACCACAGTGTTTATTACTTTACATTTTTATGACTTTGTGAGAAGTTATCTTTTCTTTTCCCTTGTCCATCTACCCTGGAAAAATGAGTAAAATTAATGGAATGATCCAAGAGGTTCATTTCCTGTGAATTTTAGAATTTGCTAGAATTTTTAAAGGCAATAGAGTATTCTAATTAAAGATTGAATCATGAGGGGCAGCTAGGTGGCACAGTGGATAGAACACTGGCCCTGCAGTCAGTGGACCCGAGTTTGAATTCCACTCCATTGCCTTGCAAAAACTGAAAAAAAAAAAAAGACTGAATCATGTACCAAAGTCTTCCATTCTTTTTATAAATATAAATGTCATTGTATGGAGATCTTGGCTTCATTGACAAAGTATCAAGAGTTCCTTGAAAAGTGAAACTGTCAGTCTAATTAGTTATTTAACATCATGTAGGGAAAAAACCCAAGTACTCCAAAATCTGGCTGTCTATCTGGTTTTCATTTTTTGGTTTGTTTTTCTTTTAGTCAGAAAATTTTGAAGGGAGGCAGGAAACTAGTTTACCACATGGATAGATTTTTTTTTTCTGTTGTTCCAAATCACTGAGATTAGTTTGAATCAGGTTCAAGAAAAACAAAAAGAAACAAATCAGATCTAACTAATGGCATGAATTAGAAGACTATAAGCTCCATGAGGGAAGGGACCCTTTTATTTAAACTGTATCAAAGTCAGGACTGAGTTTAATTTTTTAATTTTAATCTTTTTGTTTTATTTAAATTTATATATATATATATATAATATAAGATAGGCATCTAATGTTTGTTGAATGAAAGGTGATTCAAGAGTTTTTTCTGCATAGAAATTTTGAATCAAAGGCAGAAATGTATGTGTATATAAAAAAACTATGATATATTTACATATCATGCACACATATACACCTATATTTTTTGCCAAACCTTTGATTTCATCTATATATAGAGAGAGCTTCCTGGTGAGAAATGCATATGGGTTAGTGATGGAAATTTAACATTTTAGAGTGTTGCCTCAGATTTGTCCATGGTTACCTTAGCTAGTAAGCCAATATGTAGCTGAGGTAAAATTTGAACTCATGCCATCCTGACTCCAAGGAAACGGTGTAGTACACTGCTCTGTCTCAGATAGTTAGATAGATAGAATGTTCTTTAAGTCTACCTATGACTAGATCTGTGTAGGTATTATATATAACTATATTTTATTTAATATATAAACAATACCAATTAATGCATCTTATATTAATAATTATATAATAATTATTATACTAATATTATATATTGAATACCTACACAGATCTAGACATAGGTAGACTTAAAGAACATACATTCCTGGCAAAATTGTAGGATGCATTGTTAAATAGATAATTAGTAAACATCTCAGAAAAGACTCAACACTCACAAAGCACTGTCTTGACTTCATCAAATAATAGTCTTTTCCAATTGTTTTCAGTTATATATAAATCTTAGTGACCCTATTTGGTTTCCTTAGCAAAGATATTGGAGTTGTTTTTCATTTCTTTCTTGAGGCTCACTTTATAGATGAGGAAAATGAGGTAAATCATTTGATACTCACCTTATTTCTTTTATGGGCAAAATTAGACTGGTAGATCAGTGATAGACTATAGACATGATTTTTTTTTTTCGTCTCCAGAAAGTATCAGAAGGAATCTGTCATGTTGTTCTAGATGGATGAGACAGGGAGAGATATGGGATAAATAATCAACATTAATATGGATTGAACTGAATGATTATACTCAGAGTTGTAATTAATGCTGTTTATAAGAAGATACCAGTAGATCCTTATCAGTTTCACAGATGACAAAAAGCAAGAAAGAAAAGCTTACCATTGGATGGAAAAGTTAGGGTCTAAAATGTTGTTAACCATTTAGAATATTGGGCCAAATCTAAGTAACTGAAGTTTAATTGAGAAAAATTAGACTTTAATTTTCTTATTTTAGTTAGCTTTAAAAGTATAAAACAGAGGAGACTTGGTTAGACAGAGTTCTTCTGGAGGAATAAAAAGCAATGACTTTTAAGTGGACCAAAAGTTCAATATGACACAATTCTATGATATAGCAGCCAGAAAAAAAATAACATTCAGTAATGTCCAAGATTAGGGAAGTGATGGTGCATGATCAGAGCATGACTAGAGAATTTTAACTAGTTCTGGGCTAGGCATTTTAGGAAGGGCATCTATATCATGTAGAGATCTAGTGACAAGAAAGAAAGACCTTGAGTCCATGCCAAATAAAGATCAATTTAAAAACTGGAAATAGTAAGCTTGGAGAAGAGAATGGGGTGGGGGAAAGGATGAAATGAATGCTGCATTCAAACATTTGAAGTGTTTTCCTGTTGGTATTAGAATCATTCCACTTGGCTATAAAGGAGACACAAAGGCATCAAGTTGGCATTTAGTGGATAGAGCATAGGTCTTGGAGTTAAGAAGACATGAGTTAGAATCATGATTTGGACATTTACTAGTAGTAGTCAAGTCAAATAACTTCTCTCAGCTTCTTTTCTCATCTGTAAAATGGGAAAAATAATTATATCTGCCTCATAGGGTTGTTCTGAAAATTGAATGAGTTAAGATGTGAAGTGCTTTGCAAATCTAAAAAAATAAGATATATAAATGCTAGTTATCATCTTCACAATCATCACCATCATCCTCATCTTCATCCTCACCCTCATCCTCATTATTACGAACTAGGAGACATGGGTAAAGTTTCTAAAAAAGCAGATTTAGTTATAAGGAAAATTTTCTTAAGAATTAGTGTTATCTGCGACTTTACATATACAACCTATATCAGTTTGCTTACTGCCATGGGGAGGGGGTGGGAAAGGAGGGTGGTGGAAAACTGTGAAACTCAAAAATTTGAAAAAAAGATTCATCTTTTTGTTGAAAACCATCTTTGCATGTAATTGGAAAGCAAATAAATAAATTAATTAATTAATTAAGAAAGAAAGAAAGAAAGAAGAAAAAAACAAACAAAAAAGAATTAGTGTTATCCAAAAATGGCATAAGTTGTAATGGAAACTTTAAGAGTACTTGAAACACAAACCTTGAAAAGGTCCTTAAAACAAAGTCTTATCAGGTGTACATATAGGAATTGGATCAGAAGTACATATATACACACAAACCCACACCTACACCCACACCCACACCCTCACCCCGCCCCCCCCGCCCCCCCCCCCCCCATGTACACACACAGTTGATTATTTGGATGTCCAAGACTGAGAATGGGATTTCTTATATATTGAAATATTGTGCATTTACCTAACCAGACCTGGTTAAAACAACATCACTACCAATATCACCACCACCAACAGAATCAACAACAGCATCAGCAATAGGAACATTCTTTTTTTTTAAAGAAAGATTTTATTTATTTTGAGTTTTACAATTTTCCCCCATTCTTGCTTCCCCCCCCACACAGAAGGCATTCTGTTAGTGTTTACATTGGTTCCATGTTACACATTGATCTCAGTTGAATGAGATGACAGAGAAATCGTATCCTTAAGGAAGAAAAATAAAGTATGAGATAGTAAAATTACATAATAACATAACACTTTGTTTTTCTAATTTGACAGTAATAGTCTTTGGTCTTTGTTCAAAGTCCATAATTCTTTCTCTGGATGTATAAGGTATTCTTCATTGCAGATAGCTCAAAATTGTCCCTGGTTGTTGCACTGAAGGGATGAGCAAGTCCATCAGGGATGATCATCACCCCCATGTTGCTAACAACAAAATTCTTTTTTGGAGTCTTGAAAATTTAATCCAGAGAGCTTTAAAATGAAAACCAAGGTTGGGGGAGGGGAGAAAACTTCCCTTATAGACCTAAAAAAGTTGCTTCTAGACAGAGTATGTAGGAGATATACTACAAGTTAGGGCTTCTCAAACTTTTTGGTCTCAAAATTCCTTTACATTCTTAAAAAACTTTTGAGGATTCTCCTCAAAGAAATTTTTTGTTTGTTTTTGAGTTATGTCTACTGAGATTTACAATATTAGAAATTAAAATGTCTTGGTATTATTATTAAAAAAAGGTTTTGATTTCAAAGAAAGGATCTCTGAGATAAGTTAAATCATATTTGAGACCTATTGCTCTATGGTAACATAATGAGGACTGGGAGAAAATGCAAAGATTTTTGGTATCAGCACCCCTCATTTTATATCATGCATTTGGGATTGAACTTCACTACAAACTTGGATCAGATCTATATTGCCACAATAACAGGGGGTCATAGCAGCAACTTTCCTTTTGAAATATCAAGAAGTTCAAATGAGATAGTATTCTTTAGGTGCTTAGTACAGGGTCTGCACATAGTAGGTATATATGCTATTGTTATGTTTTGAACACATAAAACTTTTTTGAGAATTACTCAAATAATAAAGGAAAAAGTATGTAAAAGGGTTACTAGAATACTTTGATCTCTTGAGAATGGTATATAAATCCTCTGGATGAAGTGAGATAAAAATAAGTAACATATTTTGAAAATTTTGAAGCATGACATAATTATGAGTCATTATTAGTCCAAATTCTATTTTGCTTTTTTCAATATGGGCCTATATCTGAGTCTATATCTACCAAATGAAGTGTGGAGTCCACTAATTATGCAAATATTTCTTGAATGTCTACTATATACTATCAGTGAAGGGAGATTCCTGTGAACTGGATAAGGCAAGCAAAGTTTCCTAGAGGATGAATGGCTTAAAATGTATTTTAAACAATCTGCAGGATTTGTGTAGGTAGAAAGGATATTGCACTTAATCTCATATAAGCTTGGAAGCAAGGATATTAGGAATATGAGTGATTTTAAAATTTCTCTCATGATCTTATTTTTTCTTTAGTTCTAATTCTTTCACAAAATGACTAATATGGAAATATATTAAACACTATTGCACATGTGTAACCTATATCAGATTATTTGCTGCCATGGGGCAAGAGGAAAGAAGGGAAGATATCAAAAATATGTAGAACTCAAAAGCTTGCAAAAGGATGAATATAGAAAACTAAATTTTCATGTAATTGGAAAAAATAAATAAAATAAACAAAGAAATATGAGTGATTGAGAATTTTCTTCCTTGAAAGGGTCACAACTTGGGTCTTAGAAACACTTTTTTTGGCTTTCTCAACCCTTCCAGATCATTCAAATCTCTACCCCCCCTATTATCCAATAAAAAATTAGGATTTTATTGATCAAGAAGATTGTAAAAAATAAAGGGCATTTATAATCACCAAATAATTTCTGAATTCATAATCTGCTTTAGTTCTGAAATGAGTTGTATGTTAACCAAAGATAGAAAGATCACATTATATGGACTAGTGAAACAGAGAATATATCAACTATAATTGTGAGTCTAGGATCCCAAAATTCAAAATTCAAGTGGCAAACCTGAAGCATGTTCTGTGCACAATTAAAACAAGACTCTTAAATACAAGATTTGTTGGAAAGAGGTTCCCTGAGTCATGAATGATTCACAAATTCTCAGAACTTCAGAGTTGGAAGGATCTTTAGATGCTACCTGGACCATTCATATCTAGACCAGAATCTTCTTCCTTAAGTGCAATTAGTCACCTAGACTTTGCTTGGAGATTCAATTTTGTGAAAAATCCTCTCTGTTTCTAGTAATGGGAATCTTCTACCTCTTAGGCGAGTTTCTTCTACTTTGGAAAAGTTCTGTTAAGCGATTTTTCCTTATATCAAGTCTAAATCTGCCTCTTTACAACTTCTACCCATTGCTTCTTTTTTTTGACTTTGGGCCAGCCAAACAGAACAAGGAACTTGATGGAATGGAAAAGAAAGGAATCTATTAAAGAAGTAATCAGTCCAATCTTTGAACTTGTGTTGAAAGAAGCAAGAAAAGCTAAGCATAGAGAATTTGGGATGAGTAGATTTCAAAGTGTTCAGAGAAAGGCCAGGTAGATATCTGTGGTCTAAAATTCCAAAGGGGAAATTATTGCAAGAATAATTGGAAATTTTCAAAATAACCTTCTGAAGAACAATTCTGACAAAGAGGTAAGGGGTGAATTGTTTAATGAGAGCAATGCAAATTCATAGGAAACTCAGTAATACAGTTCTAGACTTGGAGGCAAGAAGACCTGAGTTTGAATCCTGTCACAGACTTAATATTTGTATGACCTTGGGTAAGTCACTTAATCTCTCTGACTCTTGGTCTCCTTATTTATAAAATAGTTATAATTGGACCAACCCTATGAAGTTGTTAGGATAAATTGAGATGGTATATGTAAGCTCTTATCAAACTTTAAAGTAATTTATAGATGCTAGCTATTATTACTATTATTATAATAAGTAGAATCAAGAATAATAATGGAGGATGAGTGAAAAAAAATTGTGATATAGTCTTGGAACCCTATTCTTGGTGAAAGAAACCCTTTTGTTAACCTTAGTTTTCCTTGCCAGTTTCAGCTTTTTCTAAACTTAGTACTCCTGATACTCTCCTTATTCTCATTTTACAGGAGATAATTCCTGGTTGAGGGGAATTCCTTTTGAGGAAATTTAAACAGGTTAAGTGAATTTCTTAGGATCAAATATACACTAAATATCTGAGAATGGGCAGATTGAGTTCAATCTTGGAAAAATTAAAAATAACAACTGGATCATATCCCTTTACAGACAAACCTGGGAATTGATTTGGTTCATTTCTAGGGTGTTTGAGTCAGATCAAGTATTTTGAACACTGAAATGTTTAATAAAAGGCAGGTAAAAATATGAATGGATCCTGATTCACGTCCAGTAGCAAAGGACAAACACATCAGTAGGAAAGCCCCTGCAATGTGTGTGGAACTGGAACTTCTTTGTTGAAGATCATGTCACCACCATCCATGTTTATCCCATTACTCCTTGTTTTAACTTCCTCAAGTAATCTCTTCAGGCTCATCTTGCTTGTCCAGGAATTCTCCAGAACTAAAGTGCTCTGTCAAATTTATTTGCCCTACCATTTAATCTAAAATTTCTGTTGACTGTTGACTTTTTTTTATGGGGATGAAGGGGAGGACACTTCTCTCCTTCCCTATTATTTTTCCTAGTATTCTTTGCCTAATATTTTTTTTCACTATTTGCCTTTAACTCACATCATCCTGGGTAATGAAATCCTTTCATCATGGTGTCTGTCTATATGAATGTTTCCTCTTCTACGTTGGCACCTTGTTCAATTTCAGGTATCTATTGATTGATTGATCGATTCCTGTAATATAGCCCTAAACACAGTATTTCAAATGCCCGGAAGTAGTCTGATCAGAGCAGAATGTTTGAGCGGGGGTGGGGGTTGGGGGGTTGTTCCAGCAGGACATGCTAGCTCCTAAGATCTGATTGTTAAACATTTGTGAGCACATCTTTGTGTCCTCTCTCTTCCTCTGGACACTGTATTTCTATTACCACACCCTAAAATTACCTAACAAAACACTCTGAAAAGCTAGAGTGGGTTTTATAAATATTATAGAAAAATCCCCAGCCAAGACATGGAGAAATGAGAATGGAGAATGTGAGTATTGTTTTCTCCGATTGGCTTTAACTGGAAACTCCCCAGGTGTTGCTCCTTAACTATTACCTCATCTTTTGTCTTTATCTCCCTCTCCTTTGCTTTTCTCTCTGCTAATTGAGTTATTTTGGGATGTGGCAAATGGGAGAAAATGAGATAGGTAGTCATTAAAAAAGTCTTTTCCTCTCAATGGGATTCTCAAACAAGGAAGTTTAAAAATCACTGCATGAAACAACTAGTCTAGTATTTAAAAAAAGATTGGGTATGGAATGTGAAGAATAAATCTGGGGTATCTGAATGATTGCATCATGTCAGAGATGGAAAGAACCTTCTAGGACATCCAGTTATTAAGTCACAGAATATGATATATTATAAGTTGAAGGGAATCTTAAGGTTCATTTAAATTGAATCATTTTAAAGATGAAGAAATCGAGTCCCAGAAACTAAAATGACTTAACCAAGATCACATAGACAATTAGTTGTAAGAGAGGTTTCCATTCCAGTGCCCTTTCAAAGACAGTGATTATTAACTAAAATACAGATGCCAGGGGAGGGAGGCATTAAAGAGCATCAGAGTTAGTGAGCTTGCAGTATAAGATGAATGCTACAGACAGAATGTAAAGGAATTTTAAATGAGAAAATTCATTCTAAGAGTGGCATGAAGGTATCAATTTGCTATTATATTGTTCAATGTCCCAGATATCCCAAAGAATAGGAAGCAATTGATATAATGCAACCCAGTCATGCTATAAGGGGCTAGATATGACTTCATAGCCTCATAATCACTTATATTTACTTCCACAGTTGTACTGGGGAATAAAACAGTCCAGATATTGGACATCTTACCATTACTATGTCCTCTTATTATTTAGTCCTATTTCTGTACACACTAAACCATGTATTCACAAGCAGCCTTCTCTCACACTCTTGAATAGTCTGCAAGATAAATTTATCTAATCAATACATGACTCCACTGATGGTATATCAGAAAATTCTTCTTCAGCATTATGATTTGTGGTGGAACCTGACTTCCCTAACTCCATGCAGCCCCACTCTCTTGGCACAAAGGATTCAATTCTGGATAATGACCAGTGGCTTATGTGGTTCATTCAGTTGATCATCTTCTCAGTCAATTGACAAATTGCCTAATCTGAATAAATTTAACACTAGAGTGCCATTTTGTGAATTAAGTATCTGGAAGAAAGATGAGCTGAATCTGGCTTTTGGGTAATCTCTCAGCAATGTTAAGCATTATTATTTATCACTGAGAAGATATTTCTTTGGTGAATCTGACCTAGGAAATTGTCTCTGTATTTTAAATGTTTCCTTTTGTAAAATTCCTTCTTCATGATACTCCCAAAACTGTTGAAGCTACTAAATTAGTAGAGGTATTTACTAATCCCTTATCCAATACTCTTCCACAGTCAAAGTATCCTATGATTGGCAGAATCTAAAAATACTGAAAATTTACATTAGGAATTGGGTTCTTCTTGCTGATTCAATTCTAATGAATACAAGGGCAAATATTACCCTTCCTTTAGTTTGTCTAAATCATTGGTTCTGGTGCCCTAATGGATTTGGCTGGGCGTTTTGTCCCCTCGTGTTTAAAGCCATGTGTGTGGAACCCTGTGGAAATTAAATCAATATGTTTCTGATTCTTTCACAGTTAACTCATCAAAAGATTATTTTGTAAGAGCTTTTGATGTCTGAAAAGACTATGATCCTTTTCAAATGGAATTTCTTTGACCAATTTTATTATAATCAATAAGGAACAGTGAATTTGGAGAGCTGGATTCAGATTCTTAGGTGGGAAGGTTACTTCATCTCTATGGGGCTCAGATATCTTACCAGTAAAGTTATGGGGAATACACTAGACCCAGGAGTTCTTAATCTAGGATTCATGAACATTTTCTTTTTTTTTTAATATTAGACAGGAAGTTTTATTTCTCTGGGAATTATCCAGTATCATTAGGTAATGTAGACTATCTCAGAATGATCTCTGATTCATGAACTTTTTTTTTTTTTTTTGCAAGGCAATGGGGTTAAGTGGCTTTCCCAAGGCATTTTGAACTCAGGATTTGAACTCAGGGACTCCTGACTCCAGGGCCAGTGCTCCATCCACTGCGCCACCTAGCCATCCCCAGTTCATGAACTTTTAAAAATATTTTGATAATTATGTTTAAATATAATTTTGAAATCCTATAAATTTGAAACCCTATGGATTTTATTTTATTTATTTAAGACTATTATTCTGAGCAAGGATCCATAGCCTACCAAGGGGATATGACACTCAGAAAAAGTTAACTACTTCTGGATTAAAGGATCTTCCAGGTTCCTCCATTTTTTAGTTAGTCAGTCTAGATTTATTAAGCCCTTACTAGATGCTTCAAACAGACAGACAAACAAACAAACAAACCACCTTCATGCAAAGATAAACCCTGTCCTCTAGGAGCTCATATTCTAAAGAGAAAGATAGCATACAAATAACTAGGTATATACAGTGAATTAGCAGAGTATGCATCAGAAGGGAAGGCACTAAGAACTAGGGGACTGGGAAACAATTCATACAGAATGTGGGATTTGAACTGAATCTTGAAGGAATAAAGTAAAAGTAAGAGACAAAGTTAAGTAAGGAGAACATTCCAGGAATGGGTGACAGTCAGGTCAAAGGCATAGAGATAGGAAATTGAATGTCCTAGGTGAGCAAGTAAATTAGTATAGTTGTGCATACGGACTGTAGAATGCACTGAGGGGAATAAAACATAAGAAGAGCAAAAACATAGAAAGAGGTCACAATATGAAGGACTTCATATGCCTATCAGAGGAATTCTTAGTTGATCCTGTAATGTAGAGTGATAGTTTATGGAATTGGAGGAAGGTGACATGGTTTTAGAGAAATCACTTTGACATCTGAGTAAGGATGGGAGTGGAGAATTTCGAATGAGGGACATCAATTAAAAAAAAAAACAACTATTGCTAAAGTTTCAGTGAGATATGGGAAAGACCTGAACCAAGATTGTGGTAGTCTGAGTTTAAGAAGAGAATGAATATGAGAGATGTTGTAAAAGTAGAAATAATAACAGACTTTATAACCAATCAGGTGTGTGTTCTGAATGAGAGTTAGTAATCAAGGAATACACAGGGTTTGCAAGACTGAGTAATTGGAAGGATGGTGGTACCTTAAACAAAAATATGAAAGTTGAGAATGGGGAAGGAGGTGTTGGCAGGAATGTATTTTTATTCTTAACTTATTTAAAATGTTTAACAATTGATTCTCCCTGGGTCTTTTAAGTTTAATTTGAATTTTTCAATTACTTTCTTAAATCTAGAACAGAAAATCAACAAAAACAGTGAATCCAATCCTAATCTATAATTTTTAAAAATTTTGGTGGTATAAATTCTCATACTGAAAATTTAACAATTGTATCTCTCAAGCAGGATGAGTTGGATTTAACATATCCTAGGAGGTGGGAGAAAGATAATAAATTCTGTTTTGGATTTTTGAATTTGAGATGCCTAAAGGACATCTAGTTTGAGATTTCTAAAAAATAGTTGGGGAATGTGGGATTGTAGTTCAACATAGAAACTATATCTGGCTATAGAGATCTAGGAATGATCTGTAGAAAGATAATTTGTGTATGCACATACACAATTTTGGGGATTGATGATCTCTTCAATGTGTATTTCTTATATACTCCTATCAGTGCAAATTGTAACCCTTCTTATTCAATAATTTAGTTATACTTATATTTTCACAAATTCTTCATAGAAGATCTATCCCCCAGATATTAAAGACTTTCCTCTGGATCTTTAAATATTTTGTGTATCCTACTGTTCAGTGTTATTCTTCATTCTCCCCACATTTCTGAACTTCCTTTTCTGGTTATTCATATTCTTGATGCCTTTTGCTCAACTTCTTATGTGTAATCTATCATTCATGATGTGATGCAGCATCCATTTTTGTTTGAGTTTCCCACAATTTTGATACTTTTGAAAGTGAAGTATTTCATGATGCATAGCCATATTGTAAAAAACTAGTATTAGAAATTTCAACTTTTTCAAAAGAAAGTAGTTTAAATGCCCTTAACTTTCCATATGTGATCAAGACTTCTTATCATTCATTCATCCAAAAAAAGATTTATTAAGCTACCATATGCAGTCACTATAGTAGTCATTGCAGTCACAAAAGTAAAAACAAAAACCCTTTGTGGTGCTTATATTCATTTTGGGGGAAAACATGTTCCCAGATATGTAAATATAAAATATATACCAGGTAATTTCTGTTGGGGATATGGTATCAACTAGGAATCCAAGATAGATTTTAAGTAGGAGCTGACACTCAAGATAAGACTTGAAGGAATCAGGGACTCTATAAGGTAGAGGTGAAAAAGAGTTTTTTTAGTGTGTTTTGGTCATTTTCCAACTGAAGCACTCATTCAAATATTCATACTAGTGGATTAACCCAATGTGTCACCTTCTTTGAATATTATATCTTGATATTCTTTAACTACTTGATTTTTCTTATTAAGATCAATAGGTCAATGTCTTTTAACCTTATAAGAAAGCCTTATAACAAAGATTCTTCACCTTTTTTATATCATGGATGCCTCTGGCAGTTTGGTGAAACCTATGAAATCTCTTCTTAGAACAAAATACATTGGATTGAAAAGGAAACTAAGTATACTTACAGCTATCTGTCTATCACAAATTAATGTGTCCTTGTTTAAGAACCCCTATAGGGTTTGATACAATTAATATTCCAATGGAAAACAGAAGCACCAGGCCTTCAAATTCCAATTACAGGGATTTTCCCACTAAATCACCATGAAATGTTGAAAAGGGCAAAGAACATGGAATCACCAGAGTGACTCTGGCTATGACTCAATCTTGGGCAATTCACTGAACCTCTCAACACATATCTCCTTATCTGGACAATGAAGATATTGGATGGTCCTAATTCTCATATTATATGATTAAAAACCACAGAATTCCTTCATATCTAATATTATTTGAATATTTTTATGTCTCTCTTAGACAAAATGATTGTTGAGTTGAGTTGAGTTATTTTAATCCAATTGTGAAGAAAATAGAAGCAACATTTCACATTAGATGAACTGCTAGACCTATAGTCAGGAAGACATTGAATTCAAATCTAGCTTCAGACACTTAATAACTATGTGACCTTGAGTAAGTCACTCAACTTCTGCCTACCAAAATTTTCCCAACTACCTCCCAGGATTTTTGTGTGGATTAAATGGCATAATTTTTGTAGAGTGCTTAGCATGTGTGTGTGGTAAATGCTTGTTTCCTCCCCCCCCCCCCAGGTTTTAGTTCCATATAACTCATTAGCTGTCTGACTCTGGACTAATCATTTAACTTCTCTGTACTCCTAGGCAACCCTCTGGGAATTATCTATGAAATTAAAGATAGGCAGTCATCTTCATTAGTGATGGAGTTTGTACACTTGGAATTCCCAAGGCTAACTGAGTCACAAATTCTTAACATACTGATAATGTGTATGAAGACAATGAAGAAAACCAAAGCTGTCACTCAAAGAAGCTTAATATGTGAGTCCTAAATAATAAAGAAAAGAACAAAGAGAAGGAGGTAAATTCATTAATAATGCAAAGCTGTATTTCAGGGGTGGCTAAGTGGCACAGTGGATAGAGCACTGGCCCTGGAGTCAGGAGTACCTGAGTTCAAATCTGGCCTTAGACACTTATTAATTACCTAGCTGTGTGGCCTTGGGCAAGCCACTTAACCCATTGCCTAGCAAAAACCTAAAAAAAAGCTGTATTTCATGAATATTGGTTAAATATAGTTACAGTATCCAGTTACTTCAGTAACATTTTTAGCAGTTTCATGAATAAATTAAATAATCTTGGGTTGATCATTAATATGGAATCATGATACATGAATACCACTTTACACTCAACATTTTTCATGTTACATATTTTAAAAATGTTTTCCTCCTTTTGGTTAAACCACAGGGAAGTCGATGGTATAAATAATCATTTAAAAATATCAAAACAGAATAAAACAAAATAACAGCCCAAGATGATTGAGAAAATAGTGTAACATTTATATTCTACATGTTGATTTGGAAAATATGGTCACCCAGTGGTTTGTATTTCCCTTGTTTAGCACATAGAAATAAAACTAATTAGTGTTTTTGAAGTATTGCTAACTGTTTTTCTTGTTTTTAAATTATTATTCCTTTAAAACTTAAAGACATCTCTGATCTTTTACTTTCTTAAGAGCATTTTCTAGGAAGAATATCATTATGTACCAATATTACAAAGAAATTCTGTGTTTTTACTTGTAAGTACCAAAAAGGAAATTTACATGAAAAGACGAAAAGAGGGGCAGGGAGAGGGAGGTTAAAACTTCTTCTGGTTAATTAACCAATCAAAATGAAAGGATGAAAGCATGACAACCTCAAAGTTCTTGTGTTCTGGAAAAAAATATAGCCACAGAATAATGGTTATAATGAATTTCAACTAATGAAAACCAGAAACAATGACCAATGGAAATAGTGAAGACAGTTGGATAAAATAGGTCACATTGCCCAAAGACTGAAAAATGCATTCAGCTCTAACTTAAACTCTAACTTTTGCCATCAAAGCTTCTGAGCTCTCCCAGTGGCCTTGGAAAAATATCTTCTTGACCATCAGATTTTGAAAATCATTCAGATTTCTTGAGATAGGAGTAGGCTTGATCCATCTTTCTATATCTCTTTTTAGCCCAAAGATTTGTACACTACTAGCAGGGAGAAAATATTTCTAAATATACCACCATAACTCTTAGAAAATTCCATCCCATGTGAGGAGGCTCTGAACATTCATTATAATTTGTGTGATTTATTGGTGCTTTGTTTATGGTAGGTGCTAAGTTAATATGAGTTAAAGTGATTTGAAATTCCTTTCCCTAAAAATATAAGCACTTATGAAAAGTCATATTCTAAAGAATATCTCCTTCTATTTTTCCCATGTATTATGCATCAGGATGGTGCTTATGTTTTTACCCTGATTTCCCACTCTGTTGTCATCTCCATCTGAGTTATGTTTATCTCATATACACATGGGTTGATTTAATAAACACAATGCTGGTCCCCTTTCATCCAGTCTTTCCTAGATTCTATCCATTCTCTTCTATCCATTGCTATCAGGATATTTTTTTTATTTTTTTAGTTTTTGCAAGGCAATAGGGTTAAGTGGCTTGCCCAACGCCACACAGCTAGGTAATTATTAAGTGTCTGAGGCTGAATTTGAAGTCAGGTACTCCTGAATCCAGTGCTGGTTCTCTATCTACTGCGCCACCTAGACGCCCCCAGGATATTTTTCAAACACCATTTTGCTAATGATATTTCCCTACTCATAAACCAATAGAATAGACCAAAGAATAAAGGACATAGAGCTGGAAGTCCTTAGAGATCACCTAGTATAACACCTTTATTTTGTAGATAAGGTTCAAAAAGTGGTTTATATAAGGTCATCAGGTAGCATATGAACTAGGATTCAAACCCAGGACCACTGATTCCACTTTCAGTGCTCTTTCCAATTCATAAAATATTTATAAATTATAAAATAATTACATTTACATTCTATAAATTGGAGCTGAAGGGTAACTTTCCTTAATCTTTGCATAATATTGATCTATTTCTCTTTTCCAACCATATATTTTCTGGATCATCTACTTAATGACCTTTTCTTTCACATCAAACATCATTGGCAATATATATAGGTGCCTATTTACAGTAACCATACTTAATAATAGTAATTGTGATTCTTGGGAGATTGTGGTACACAGTGATTTGCTGGTATATAACCCTACTGGGAGAACACTGATGGAGAGAAACTGGGTTTGGGAGTCAGCCTGAGACAGGCATGGTGATGCTCAGACATAATCCCTTTTACTCAGGAGTCTACCTATTTATTAAATGCAAAGATTGATGTCCATACAGAGGCTAAACAACCCCTTATTGAAAATGCTCAATTCAACTCAACAGTGACAAATTAAGCACCTGCAATATAATGAGCATAAAGGCTATGAATATGATAAACAATAATACAGTGCTGATTAACAAAAAGTTTGCATTCTTTTAAGAAAGCTAAGACAGGGGTGGTGGAGTCAGCTAAGTAATACAGCAGTGGATAGAACACCAGCCCTGGAATCAGGAGGACCCAAGTTCAAATCCAGCTTCAGACATTTGATATTAGCTGTGTAATCTTGGGCAAGTCACTTAACTCCAATGCCTCAGAAAAAGGAAAGTTAAGAAAAATTAATTATGCTATCCTTTATGAGATACTTTGAGGAATAAATGAGATAACATTTACACTGCCTGGTCATAACAGGTACTTAATAAATACTTCTTTGTTTCACCTTTCCTTAAGGGAAACTTTTAAAAATCTATTTAGATGCCAATGTCCTCTCCATTCTTAAATTTATCAAGGATGCATTTATCTTTTTACAGATAATAGCCTCCTAGGAGAATAAAACTATCTTGAGAGCAAGAATTATTTTTTAAAAATCTTTCTAGCTCGAATCCCTGACATAATTTGTTGGATACAAGAGATGACAAATATAAGATTTTTGGAGGGTATCTAGGTGACAGAGAGGTAGAGAGTTGGACCTAGAGTCAAGAAGACCTGGTTCAACTCTGGCCTCAGATACTTGATCCTGAGCAAGTCATGCTCTACCTCAGTTTCCTTATCTATAAAATGAACCTTAGAAGGAAGTGATAAACTACTTGCAAAAAGAACCCCCCAAAACAAAAAAAACCCCAACCCAAATGGCTTAACAAGAGTCAGACACAATTGAAAAATTGCTATACAAACAAAAATTGTTTTGGAATAAGGCATTTAATCCTATCTTCCAAGAGCTTAAAATTTAGTAGGGGAATTTGATGTCTTCAAAGGAGAGATATAAAATGCTTTGAAAGATGAGGTGATCTGAGTTGTGGAAGAAAAGATTCTTACGTAAGACAGGGATCAGATTATATGACAGAGACAATTGGTAGCACAGGAAAAATTGCTAGACCTGAAATCAGTAAGACCTCAATTTAAATTTGGCCTCAGATTCTTAAAAACTGTGTCACCCTGTATAAATCATTTAATCTGTTTGCCTCAGTTTCCCCACATATAAAATGGATAAAATAAGAGTACCTACTTCTCAGCTAAAATACTTGTAAAAAGTACTATATATATATATATATATATATATATGTAAAAAGATACTTTATAAGTACTTCCTCTCTTCTCTGCTTCTTCACTCCCTTTAGGGGGATGAACAGCATTTTGACCTGGTATAGTCAGAAAAAGCTTAAAGAGGATAGAATTTTAACTGGACCTTGAATGTTGGGTAAACTGAGGGATGGAGGAAGAGGGCCATAATTGTCTTACTATTGGGCTATTTCAAATCCTAGCAGGATGGAGCTGTCCAAACTGAAGTTTTTGCAAATGGGGTGGGACTTGTTCAAAAATTAAATATTGAAAGCTTTTAGGTATGACTTTGTTCCAAGTAAATCAAATTGTTTGGATGAGTTCATATCTTTTCAGATACTTGGTTCCTTGACCTCTTTTTTTTGTTCTTAGATGACACTTAATTGTTTGGACTTTTGGGTCACAATATTCTATCTTTTCATACCTTGGCTATCTTATAGATTATAGATTTAGAGCTAAATTTCCCCTTAAAGATCATTTAGCCCTATATTCTGATTTTGCAGATAAGGAGACTGAGTCCTAGGGGGTTTAGTGACTTGTGCAAGGTCATAGTTCAATACTTCATAAAAGCATAGAATTCTAGAATCTCATTAATGCTCTCATAAATCATCAAACACCATTGCCTCTGTCTGAAGTTTCATCAATATTGATATTCCTTGTACTTACATAAATTGCTGACCCTCTATTTCTTGATAGATAGACTCCTAGAATTTCTGTGACCAATAATTCATCCCCACATGCTGGTTACAAGTTGTTCTGAATTTACCTAGGCTGGTCCTTGGAAGATAATCATAAAGGTCATCATTTGGTCCATACCCAAAGCCTTTCTAATTTGAGAGAACTTGAACTTTTATTCAATTTGTATAGCCTTCAAGAATCTGGCATCACCTTTAAAAATAGTAAATAGCAAAGTTTGGATTAAAACTCAGGTACTCTTATTGCATACCACATACTCAGTTATTTTTCCACTACTGATACCATTATTTGTGTTGTTAATGTTGTTGCTATAGTATCCCTGAAAGATTCCTTCTAGGTGAAAAGGGAGTGGGACTTGCGATTTTTAAATTACTTTCATGCATGTATGTAATGTTGGTAATGAATTAGGAGGGTGGTATGCAGCAGCAGCAATGCTAGCTGATTCTGGTCAGCTGAGCAGAGACTGAAGCATAGAAATACAGCCCTGATACTGCTATTCCAATTCTATCCTATTCCTCCTCCTTTCCAGTTACAGACAGTTTCAATTTAATGGAGCACAGCTGCTTTAAGTGCCATTAGCCAATGAGAAGCTGCTTTGCAACAGGTTAGAGTCATTGGAAGTTTTCCATTTTTTTCTGAATCAGTTTTCCAGTGCAGAAAGAAATGGTTCCACTATTGAATATTGTACTTTTATGCCAAAGCATAAATTATTTCAATGTTAGAGACCTAGAGTTTCATTTTGAGTCCACAATTACTTTTCTCCCATGCCCTCACTTTTGAATTGCTTGACTTTAGAGTGTCCAAATGTGATGGAATATGAGAGAATCCTCTTGTTGGAGGGTTTCTTTTATATTATCTAGTTTAACTCCCTTATTTTGCAGGTAGAGAACTTGAGGCCTAGAGTGGTACAATGATTTATTTTTGGTCATACATCTTAGTTAACGAGAGAACTCAAACTCAGCCATCCTGATCTGTAAGTCAAGTATTCTTTCTGCTTTGTCATGAAATCCAAATCTATTAAACTGAACTTTGTTGAGTTTTTTCCTTTGGATAGACTTCCTGGCAAAGAGAAGTGGCTTAATTTTTTTTTTTTTTTGGTATTCCATGTCAACATCAGTGACCAATTGGGGAAAAAAATTAAATCTTTCAAATGTGTTTTTGCCACTTTCTAATGTCCCTATCATACATATCTTTATGGCCTACTAACTCCTCATAGAGTGAGATCATTCAAAGAAAAGCTTATGCTAATAGTTTTCCTTTCAAAAAAATGGAAGACAAGTTTGTGATGAATAAAAAGATGGGGCTTTTTTTGCATTGATTTTTAAACCTGACCTGAGTGTAATGTGGACAAGAGTACATGAATTAGTTTCCATTCCTTTTATACGTCAAGGGTCCATGATTTCATCAATGTATGTTCTTTCTACTGAAACAGTAGAAGCTAAGTGGAAGCTAAGAAAATGCCATCCAAACCCTGCTATGCTTTAAAGGATGGCCTTCATGAGGTAGCTAAGTGGTATCTTAATGATCATTAAACTGAAGTAAGGAAGACCTGAGTTCAAATTCTGATTCAGACACTTTCTGGCTATGTGACTGGACAAACCATGTAAATTCTCTCAACCTTAGCTAACACAGGGAAACTAGGTCACTCAGTAGTTAGAGCTCTCTCTGGGCTGGAAGTCAGGAAGATTCAAATTCAAATGTGCCTTCAGACAGTTCTTAGCTATGTGACTCTGGGCAAGTCATTTAACCTCTGTGTCTTTTAATTCAGGGAAGAAGAAAATGGTAAAACACTCCAGTATTTTTGCCAAGAAAACCCCATACTTGGTAATGAAGAGTCAATTCAACTGAGTGACTAATCAATGAACATAAGGAGTGATAAAAATATCACTTATGTTGCATGACCATAATGATGATCAAATAAGATAATATATGTAAAATGTTTTGTAAACCTTAAAGTGCTCTTATTCATGAGTCACCTCAAAGGTTACTTGGTAATGAACTCTTCATCAATTGGCAGGATCAATCCTACCTACAATCTGTCCAAGGCTTGAATTTTTTCCGGCTTATTAAGCCCTGCCAGAGTTTACATTTGACTAGAATTACCACAGAGGATGATAATAATAAATAATAATAATAAAAATAATAATCATCATCAGCAGCAACAATAACTAATCCTTTGTTTTAAGTGTTATAAGGCTTGCAAGAGATTTTTATTGTTACTTCAATTTAATCCTCACAACAATCTTGTGAAGTAGGTGTTGCTATTATTTCTCTTTTATAAGTGAGGAAACTGATGAAGAACAAAGTGAAGTTACTTGTCTGAGATCAATTCTACCATATAGTGAATCATTTTGATGGACTTTTTAGGTGACTAGGGAATGAAAGAGAAGAGAAAGTATGATTTGTGTCAGTCCAGTGCCACACTAACTGAATCAAAGCTCTCTGATGTATAAGACTAAAAATAGTGGGCCAGTAGACCTTGGCTCTAATTATGCTTCTACATCATTGTGGGACAGAGGTGTTAAACACACATACTATCACAACACTCCAGAGTGTGACATGAATCAGATTAATATGTAATTAGGAAATATTTAATAAAATGAATAAAAATACAATAGAACAAAGATAATGTGAACATATGGTTTTCTAAGTCAATAAGCAACAGGAATTCTTACCTTTAGTGAGTCTGAACCACTTCTATAGAAGACTAAACAAACTGAATCTTTTTGGAGTATCACTCTAAAATGAGAATACAGTGAGAGGGGGAATGGTAAACTAGATGATTGTCCAGTATTGAGACTCCTTGACATTTTGAAATCTGATGCTATGCTAAAAATGATGTTTTGCTATGAAAAGAGATCATTTGCCTTTCTAATGAGGTATGGCAGAAAAGAGAGGTTTATCTAAAGGTTGAAAGTTTTACAAGTTCAAGAAAGAATGAAAGGGGCTGAATTTTTCTCTCTTTTAGAACAACTCCCTTTTCTTCACCTTCAACCAAAACAGGAACTGATTTAATTTAAAAGTATGCCCCATCTTAAACCTGACTAAAAGTAAGAAACCTTCTTTGGTTTGGAAAGCAGAGAGGCAGGAAACTAGGAAAGCCTGCTTTGGGATTTAAGATGTTTGTTACAATATAACACCTACACAACCCTCCTCTCAGCATAGCATCACTTTTTCCAGAGAAAAGGCATGGTGTCACCTGTCTATTTTTTTTAACTTCACCCAATGACCTTCAATTAAGTTCCTATAAAGAAAGGCTACCCAGATGTCTTCACAGCAAAGCTGAGACATAAGACAAATAGCCCTTTGAACTATTAGGAGATGACTCATAAAAAATGGGATTTACTGTGAAGGAGAAGGAGGCAGACAGACAGAACTATATTGAAGCCACATCAACAGCAGCTGAAGCCTCAGCTTTTCCAAACCCTCCCCTTGTAAACAGTCCGGTTGCTTCATTTCCAGTGAGTGAACCCTGGACACTTGTCTTGAATAGAACACATGACAACTAATCCAAGACAAGACAGAATTTCACAGGTTCTTAGGGGTGGAATCTTGAAGGATATTCTCTTGATCCCTATGGCTGAGAAATGTGCCCTTGGTTGTCACAGAAGAGAATGTTATTTACTGTTTTGTTTCTTTAAAGAAAATGATAAATTTAAACCCCCAAGTCTTGGCTTGAACTGCATTGAAATTGAAAGATAAAGGGGAGTGAACAGTAGAGAGAGGTCTTGTCCAGATTAATATGCTATATATTTAGCTGGGTGTGTTTGGGCATGTGGGAGTTGAGAAGAGACAGTACAAGTTTGGTAATGGAGAAAGTAAGAGTGTATGTGTCTACATGAGAGTGAGGGCATTTGCCATATGTATACTGAGAAAGGAAGAAGCAAGACAAAGACTGAGAAGTTCAGGGATAGTGTAAAAAGTGTGAGACAGGAGATGTAAAGTGAAAACAACAGACTGAACTAGATTTTTTTTTTAATGTAGGTAGTTGATAATTAAAAATTGATAGCAGTAATTTTTGCTTCTACACTTCTCTGATACCCCCTAGTACTGAAGGCTTTTGAAGGCTAAGCTAGCGGAAAGCAACTCTAATGAACCCCAAGAATTAGATAGGCCAAAGTTCTACTGTCAATTGATTAATTTGAGTTAATTGACTAATAGACTAATTTGAATCAGGGGTATTCATTATCAGAGGTTTGATGACAAGAGGAAGAAGTTTTTGGCCACAGCAACTCTTGAAAACCATCTTCAGAAGTAGAGAGACTGTGATCTGAATTGTTGGAGAGGATACTCAATGATCAAAATTTCAGCTCTTAGAATTATTGAATTAAAGTGACCTTTTTTCCAGTCTTTTTTTTTTGGGGGGGGGTTGAGGAATATATCTGCATGTGAATGGGTACCTGTAGCTTTTTTAAATTGTTCCTATCTTCTTTTTCTGGGTGCAGAAATGATTCAGAGGGACTTTCACTTTGAAGACAAATTAAACACCAAGTATCAATTCAACTATATGAATCAATTAATGTATATGTATTAAATACCTTCCATGTATCAAACACTGTGATGAATGCTTAGAATATATAAAGAAGCAAAAGACAGTCACTGTCTTCAAGGAGCTTATTATCTAATGGTAAATTTAAAATGCTCTTTCTCTCCATTCCTTATACATTGTAACCATAGACATTATTTCTTGAAGCCAATCACTTGATCCATCAATTAGCATTTTAAAAATCTTTATTATATGCCAGGAAACTGTTCTGGGTGCTGGAAAATGGTCAGTTCTTAATTTTGTTTCAAAAGACCAATGCTGAGACAACTACATGGTGCAGTGGACAGAAGACTGACCCTGGAGTCAGGAGGACCTGAGTTCAAATTTGGCCTCAGACACTCAATAATTGCCTAAGTGTGTGACCTTGGCCAAATCACCTAACCCCATTGTCCCGTAAATAAAAAAATTCTAAAAAACAAAAAGAAAAGGCCAATGCTAAGGAGATGCAGAAACTTTTAATAGCCCTAAAATCAATCGAAGTAAGTGTGTCCAACAATCTTTATGATTTCATGCCTCAGTTAATGGAATGGTAACCTTCTACAGTCTGCAGTGGCTCCCTCTTTCTTCTTTATCCTCATTTCCTTCTTCTGGTTAGCCTCCTACTTAAGAAATAAAAAGCTTGACTTGCAGTCACCCTCTTTCCCCTCCAAAGCACATATTCAGACTCTCTAGAGCTAACATTAAAAAGAAATGATGAAGCATTATGCTTTTCATCAATATAAAGTTACCCTCGGGAAAAAAAGAAATACGATTGCAATGTTATCTAGGATCAATTTTGTTGGGAAGCCAATACTGAAGACAATAAGAAAAATCCTCCATATGAAAAAGACATGCTATCTTGAATCTATCAGTGGATTTTGGCCTCATGGGTCCTTGGAGAAGAGTCATCAATAGAATAAACAAAAAAGTGCATGTTGAACCCAGGACAGGATTATTTTTTCCCATCTCCAAGTGGAAAAATCTCCCTGCTATTGGCTAGCCAGATACTTTTTTAATATTCATTACTTCATTGCCTTCATTCAAGTTTCCCTGCAGGATCTAAGTGAATTGTCCAGTTACCTGCTAGATTAAGGAAATCTGGCTGCAAATTTTTCCATTAGTTATTTCTTTCTACAGGTCCTGTGAATGGGGAATGAAGACCATCCTGTTTACCATTTGCCACTCCTGTCTGACTATCCAGGATAGATATAACTGACCAGGTTTTGCCAGTAACAGTAGACACCTAAGGCTAATATTAAAATGTCAGACAGTAGAGAGGTACTTGAAGGAGATAGGTCAATAACAGAATAGTACTAGGGCACCTGTCTTATCTTCTGATGTCATTGCCTCCGACTGCGGTTGGAACAATAAGAGCCTTCTTTCCTCCTAAGAGACAGACTTTCCCTCCCACTTTTATCCCAGTGAAATGAGTGTGTGTGTGTGAGACTCCCACGTTCTTCCAATGTATAGAGGAATGGTTGATCACCCCCCCCCCCCAACCAACCAAAGCAGGTTTTTCTACCTTCCGGGGGTAACAAGTCAGTGACTACTTGGCAGCCTACACAGGGCATAGCTGGATATTGGCTGGAGAAGAGAAAGCATTGACATTGGCCAGGACCTCAAGAATATGTTCCAGGCATCTCAGGGAGAAAAGTAAATGCTTCCCAAGTGAAGCTAAGATCTCTAGAGATGGAGACACAGACAGAGAGAAACAGGGACAGAGTTAGAGAGATAGAAACAGAGACCAGACACACACTCACACACACACACACACACACACACACACACACACACACACACACACACACACACACAGAGAGAGAGAGAGAGAGAGAGAGAGAGAGAGAGAGAGAGAGAGACAGACAGACAGACAGACAGACAGACAGACAGACAGACAGGTGGAGGGAAGGGAGAAGAGAAGGGGGGAGAGGAGGAAGAGGGAGGGAGGGAGGAGGGGGGAGAGAGAGATAGATAGGAAGATAGACAGGTAGACAGACACGTAGGGGGAAGAAGGCGGAAGGAAGGAAAGAGAGCACTTGCATAAGAGAACTGGGGCCAGATTGAGCCAGGCTATAACATAACAATGCATGGATCCTGCCCAGCAGGTCCAAGATTACAGATTACTGTAGCAATGGGAAAGGCAGTGTGCTAAAACATTAAACTTCCCTATGGATACTTGGTACCTGCAAGATCAGTGGTTTCATCAAAATTGATATGGTTAACATTTCCTCTTTGGCTTTGGGACTGAAAGAAGAGTCAGTGGATACTCAGCTATGAAATAGGTAAAGGAGGATTAGACAACAAAGTGTCTGTCTCCTTTATCACTAGTTCTTTCCCTTTTCCCCCTGTTCTGTGACATTGCAGGTGGTGTTGATGTCAAGCTAGGAATTTTCAGAAAATATTATAATTTAAGAGTATGTATGTCTATGTTTGTGTGTGTGTGTGTGTGTGTGTATACAACACCTGAACCTATCTATAATTAATAGATACTAAAGGGAAAAAGTATTCCTCTGCTTCATTCCCTTTGGAACAACTTAGTTAATAGTATCTCTAGAGAAACCTGTACATACAGTCACAGGCAGCAGAGAACCAGAGGATTATGCATTATGCGTATACACACATATGTTTATATATGTGTATGTGTATATATATAATAAACTTGCACTCAGACACATACACACACACCTATAAATCATATACATATGAAACAAATGAGAACTTCCTTATAGATGTGGGCTTGATTGGAAAATCAATATACTTCAAACTCCTACTCCCACCTTCTCACTCTTTCCTAATTTGAACTTTGAAGTTTAAAGGAAGCAAACTAAATTTAGGAGAGTGTAGGGGACTGTAGGGGAAGAATGTAGGGGCTATGTCTCTTTCACTCTCTTTATATATTATATATCTACATATCAAATGTCTCTGTGTATATATGTATGGGGATATATATATATATATGTATATATATGTATGTATGTATTTACTTTTTCCCCAAATACTCTCCTTCTAATGCTCACCCACACTGGCAGCTTCACAGCTTGAGAGCTGTCCAAAAAAGTGGCAGATCTTGGCTGAAACACACAGCCTTAATGTTTGTTTCTCATTTGGAGTTAAACCCAGTTTATTACAATTCTCAGTGTGAAACTACCCTGCCTGCCAGACTGGGGTTCTATGGCTACCTTGTTGCGTCAAAGACAGGACAGCATAGTAACGGAAACTTCAGGCGGGCAAATGTTGCCATCATGTTGTAAATTGTGTCTGCCTTTGCTTTCCTTTGGGGCCCTATTCAGAAACTGCCTGGTTTATTTTAGAAAAGAAAACAGCTAATGAGAGAGTGAGTTTAAAAATAAAACATTGCCTTCTTCCTTTGATGGAATAATAATAAATGGGGTGCTAATCCCTAAGTGAGGAGTGGCCTACTGTTGTGGGTAAAGATTTGGCCTTGTAGAGAGGAAGACCAGGGTTCAAGTTGTGTCTCTAACAGGTGCTTTATGTGTGAACAGGAGTTAAGTCACTTAGCCTCAAATGCCCTGGGCCACTTTCTAAGTTTATAAACTCCAGAGGATTTGTCCATTCATAAATGAAGAGAAGGTTTCCACACCAGTAGTTACTAGAATTGATGAAACATGAGAGTTGACTTCCCTTTCCTCAAACTACCCCCCCATCCCTCAATAGAAAAGAAATCCACAAATAATCAAGTTGCACTTTAGGAAAACTTTCATTTTCCTAATCATTCATAAATTGACTAAATCTTCCTTAAGGATCATTTTCAGCATGCTGGTTCTTCCTAGGTCCTACCTCCAAAGTGGTAATATACTTCTTTCACAATTATTTCTGTATAGCTAAGGAGACCTCTTTGGGTAAACTATAAACCAATGGGAACAAAGTAAACTTTTAATGTCCTCTAGACCAAACACATCCAACAAGAGATTTCTGAAAATTCAGAAACCAGCATCTAGTCTATTTAAAGTGTTTTGCATATGCTAAGTGCTTAATAAATATTTACTATTTGTGTTGTTGGTCCTTTTTTATCATGAATCCTCTGGAATTATGGTTAGTCATTATAATGACCATAGTTCCAAAGACTCCTAAAGTTGGTTGTCTTTACAATATTGTGATTCTAAATATTGTTCTTTCTGTATCTCATAGGTCTTCTCAGGTTTCTCTTCCATCTCTCCTTATAGCATGATAGTATTCTATCACATTAATATGCTATAATTTGTCCAATCATTCCTCAGTTCTTTGCTATTTCAGAACTGCTAGAATTATTTTTGTTCACATTTCCTTTTTCTCTTTCTTTGATATCTTTACTAATGGTATTATTGGGTTAATAGTTATTTGTAAAAAATCACATTTCACTACTTCTCTTTGATCATACAAGACTACTGGTGGATGTCTTTTAACTCAGTTTTCCCACTCTGCTATTTCCTTTATGAATGGGGAAAGCTTCCCACCTGGTTGATTATGAGATTGACTATGCAACTTTATGAATAATGTCGAGCTCTATTACATAACTCTTATTCCAAAAGGCATCTCTGACTTTTACTTGAAATCAAACAGAACTAGTGGGATTTTCTTCTGGTATGCTTAGTATAGGTCAATCTGAATAGTTTTGCCATGGTGTTTTTACTATCACTCCTTGATCTTTCTTTCATGGCACATTTCTATGATTATAGCAGGAGAACTCCAAAAGTTCTTGGACCCTCTTTATTTTATATTATTCTGAATTTATGACCATTAACTTGTTTAAAGTTTCTAATCTATGTGACTAGAGAAAATTAAACTTTCTAATCTATGTGACTAGAGAAAATCAGTTCTTAGACTTGCCATCTCCTTGCTTGTTGGTTTAGTTACATATTCATGTACAAGGTTATGTCCATATACATGATATGGAATAAAATATATCCTCAAAAATGGGAATATGATAAAGATGTGATGTGATAAAAATGTAAAAATTTGAAATGTAATTAATTCATAGATTTCAGTTTAGGAAAAAAATGAGATTTGACTATTTATAAATATGGCTGACTTCCAAATGTTTTCTGTTGGGTAAAAGAATATAGTTAAGGACTCTTGATAACTGTAATATTAGTAGACTTAGAAATTTTGCTGTTGTGCCAGTGAAAACAATAACAAAAGACTAATTAAGAATAATGATCCTGAATCACATATTTTAAATTTGATCTCAGAGGTAATAGATAATATGAATGAAAGAACTAGAGTGAAGAATTGGATCTCTTTTAATCTCCAGATATTTAGCCATTAAAAATGCCTACTATTTGGTCTTTGGATATAATATAACTTGTCTATAAGAACTCAAATTGGACTAAGGTTCTTATATATAGAATTACTTTAATTAGTTATAAAGAACTTATTAATGACTTTTTTTCTGTTTGAGGTCTCTGATTAATATCAAGAGAAAAAGAAGGGTTTATTCTACAGGCAAGCACTCAAGAATTTTTTTAAAGACCTTCTTTAGCTTATAGTTAGTATTATCTATGAAATGCATACCAAGCAAAGATGGAAAGAACAAATGAAAGATGCAAAACAAAACTTTTTAAATTTCCAGATGTGTTATAGATAGCTTAATTTGATATTTCTTCTACAAGCCTGTTGTTCATAAGATTAACTACTTCAGATTTTCCCTTGTTTTCACTGTATGACCCATTTAATGGAAGGTCAATAGGATTAGGTTTTGTAAGACCTATTAAATTATATTGTCTTATTACTAACCAGTTTAAGCATCATTAGCTAGGAAACTTCCATGAGTGGTTTGGGACTTGGCAAGTTGATTTACTGGGGAAAAAAATACCTTTGCAAATCTATGAAAATGAAGTGGAAGGCCCATTCCAGATACTATTGACAATAAACACCCAGTTAAAGACAACAATGTTGATTCAGGTATGCATACTTCTGAGTCTGAGTGGTGCAAGGAAGACAATTTATGGACTTTGGTTTAGGACAGACACTTTTGACAAAGAATTTTCTAGGGAAAATGTTTCCCAGAAGTAGATGATTTCATGCAATAGGCAGCTAAAACTAAGCCAAGAAAACAAAAAGTCTATTATTGAAATGTAAATTAAGATTCAAATTTGTTCCCTGTCCTTTTTTGTCTTTCCAATTGTAGTTATGTTTATTGCCTATTATTTATAACAGTTCATCAATGACTTATTTAGAACACATTGGAAAATTTAATTCAGTTCCTCTTTGTTAATTTCTTGCAAAATTGTTAATTATATATATCAATCTGTGCCTGAGAATACCTTAGAGCTTCACACAAAAGTCTACTCTTGAGGTCTGGTTTCTCACCTCTACATTTCTCACCAAATAATTACAGATACTTAAATCAATAGTACTAGAAGTTCTATCTACTATGAGTTTTGGGAATTATTTTGACCTTCCAATCTTGTTAAGAAGTTTTTTTCAGACTGTTGTTTATTTTTTAATCTTTGTCAAATTTATTATGGCATGCACAAATAACTTTCCCAGCACTGTGAATCTTTGGATAGTGATTAAAAAAAATATATATGTGCATGTATACATATGTGTGTACATATGGAAATATGTGTCTTATATACATATATGTACATACGCCTATGTACACAGATATGCACAGGACCAAAACTGGAATTTTAAGAGAACATAATTGATGCCATTTTGTGCTATATTTGCTGTTATTTTATAAATGTACTGAATGTCTTCTTTACTACCTCTTTTCCCCAATTATTTTACTACGGTTACAAAAGAAAACTCATATGACTTCAAATAATTCCCCAGAACTTTATTCCATCCAAACACTTAGTAGGAGTTTAAGAAATGTTAATTATCTGATTGACTTATAAAGACAGTAAATAGTGTCAAAGCTACACTAAAGTAATTTGTAACATTTTAAGCATTTTGTTTCTCTTTTGCTAAAAACATATCTGCTAAAAATTGGATTGGACTGCCTTGGGTCCAATGGAAGGCTATAAGTGAGGTTGGATGACCATTTTTAGGACATGTAGAGTAAATTCTTTTGAGGGAAAGGGTTGGACAAGATAACCACTGAGATACTTTTCAACCCTGAATTTATCTGGTTCTTTGATTCCTAAGAAAGCTCAGACAAGCCATTTTATTTAACCTCAGCTTTTTCATCTATATAAGGAGTGTACTGGACTTGATAAATTTCCAGTTCTCAGACATAGGAACTTGGGTCTACAATAGCTACATAAGACCTTAATTATTCCACTCATGGTTCAGATTAGGTTAAGGAGACAAAGGACCCCATCTATATGTTCCTCCCTTAAATTTGGATTTAGAGTTACTTAGATAAGAATTTTCCATTGTTAGAGACCTACCTAACTGAAGATTATGCTGACTCAGAGTTGTGATTGCTATTATACCAATTTGACTAGACAATTTTTAGATTCTCATTCTGTGAAGATATTCACTAAATAAATCTATCCCCAGATATCAAAAATAGATTCTAATATATTAATTTTATTGGCTATCTCTGCCTTGTGCTACCTCTTCTCTGGCAATTATCCTTAACTCTCTTCTCATTTCCCCCTCCCCCTGTCCAAGGCTTTGACCCTATTTCTGAAATGCCAGACTCTTGAAAACTGAGTTTTGCCTCATTTTGCATGGAAACATGCCACTCCACTTACTGGACATCTTCTTGCTTTCCTATTTGTCCCCTTTACTTACATCCTCTCATATGTGATTTTTTTCACTATTATAATATAAGATGCTCGAGGGAAGAAATTATCTTGTATATATACATATATGTAGTGCTCCACATCTAGTAAAAGCTTAGTAAATGAATAATCTCTATCAAAGGAAAATACAATCTGCCATTTGTAGAGGTTAAGGTTGATATGATAATCAATAATAAATAAATACCTTGTGCCTCTGTTGTTTTCTTTTCCCAGTCATCCTGTATATTTAAATGCAATTAAAGTAATAACTATTTAGCCTTGAAAAATTTTAAACATTGAAATCATGTTTACTGAACCTGGTAAAAATGGAGTTTTTGTTTACTCTTTTGTTTCTACTAATAGAGATTGCTTCTAGGGTTATTTAGTCTTTAATACAAATAAATAGAGTTGTTCTTTATTAGCCATTTATTAGATTTTTCAATCTAAAATACACACAAACATTCACATATACATAAGCATGTGTGTGTGTGTGTGTGTGTGTGTGTGTGTGTGTGTGTATGTGTGTATTTCCAGAATAAAAGACAATATGAGTCTAGAGTCTTTCTATACTTCAAACTCAGGTCTTCCATGATGAATCTGAAAGTCAAAACTGAAAGTAACTCATCATAGTCCAACCACCTGCACAAAATTTCTTTCTCTTAGAGCAGTTTTCAGATATTTCAATCTAAAAAGTTACTGAGTCCTGATATTAGACTGCTCACGTTCAAAGCCGCAAGTGTATATTTCATTTACACATGAATTCATAAATAATACTATTATTTTTATCATTATTGTTATTATTATTGTGTCTGAGTTAGAATGAGCAGTTCATTGCAGTGATCCAAGAAGATACCCAAGCCCCAGAGTTTGATTATCCTGGGATAAGTTGATTATAAAACCCGAGGGATCTTCTAAAAACTATAATAAATGACCACTTATTACAAATTTACATGAACTGGGATGAATGAGTTTATATTACATTACATTCAATAATCCTACAAATATTTACTAAATACAAAACATCTAGTAGACATTTCAGTGGGCACCCAGGAAGCTAAAATAAAATATAATTATAATCTTTAAGGAGCTTATGGTATAATAGTTAAGATATGGTATTGTCAGTCCTTTTGTATATTTAACTTTCACAACTTTAAATAGTCACATGATCTTCTTACTAGCCTCATTTTCATTTTAGCATTGACAGCTGGGTTTATTTGCTGCTTTGTGAAGTAGAGAAAAAAATGAGAGGTTCAATGTGGAGCAACCCAATCTTTGTAGAGTAAGGAGTTCCCCATGCATTTGTTGAACGTTTTCATTGTTTATCTTTAAAACTAAGTTCTGGGCTCAACTTTACCCCTAAAGCATAATGTAAATCCTTTAGGTAGTAAGGTGATGTATGAAGACCTTGCAGGGATTGTTGTCTTCTGACAGAATCAATTAAAATCCCAATAACCTCTCCCTTGATTTTCAGAGGGTGGCCAGGGTAGGGAGGTTTACAGCAGTATAATATATAGTCCAATGCCCATAGACTACCACCCCAAACAGTGGAAGATAAGATTTTAATTAAAAAATGTTTTGTATTAAGAATTTTATTGCTGTACAGTATTTATAGTACAGTCATGAAAAGTGAATATTGTTTGAAAATAAATTTAATTGAGATGCTAGCACAAAAAATCTCAGAATTCTATGAAACTATTAGTAAGAAAAATTGTTTTGCATGTTATCAATTTTATTTTTATACATTTCATTTTATGGGTTATTTCATGGCTATTCTATTAGAAAAATGAATATTATCAGAATTAATATAACTTCCCATAGTTTCAATGTATTAACATTAACATTTTTCCAACTCTTTTCTCAGAATATAAGTTCCATGAAAGTTGAAGATTGACTATTTACACACAACAAGGGGGAAGGTGACAGGGATGAAAAAGATTCAGAAAAATATTCTAGGAAAATTTAAGAAGAAGAAGGATCACTTTCCATTGAGAGCAATAGGGGAAAGTTTTATGGAGAAGATGGCTCAGAAACCAAACCTTAAGGACAGGACACCAGGAGGGGGTGATGGTGAACTCGTGTGTAAGTATGTGGAATGACCTGTAAGAATGAAAGCTAGAAAGGAAGGATGAGAATTCAATTTTGCTGGAATGCAGAGGCTATGGACTGGAGGATTGAAAGCCTTACAGAGCATCAGTACCCACACAGAGTCCTTTATAAATGATAAATTGTAAGTGGTATTAACCAAGGCTCTTTTAAAAAAAATAATATTTTGAGTTCCCTCCCTCCCTGCTCTCCACTCCCTGAGATGATAAGCAATCAGATATGGATTATACATGTGCAAAACTTTCCATATTAATAATTTTATATAAAAAGATTTGAATAAAAGAAAAAAATGAAAGAAAGTGAAAAATAGAATGTTTCAGTTTTTATTCAAACGATATCAGTTCTTTCTATGGAGGCAGATAGTGTACTTTGTTATCAGTGCTTTGGAATTGTCTTAGATCAATATATTGCTGAAAATAGCTAAGTCATTCACAGTTTTCACCAAGCAAGTTGTTACTCTGTGCAATATTCTTCTGGTTCTGTTCACTGCCCCAGCATCAATCCATGAAAGTCTTTTTTTATAAAGATTTTTCTGAAATTATTCTCCTTGACACTTTTATAGCACAATAATATTCCATTTCAATTATATACAACAGCTTGTTTAACAATTTCTTGATAGAGATCCCTTAGATTTCTAATTCTTAGCCACAACAAAAACAGTTATAAATATTTTTGTACAAATGGTTCTTTTTCCCTTTTTTGGATATCTTTAGGATATAGACCTGGCAGTGATATTGATGTATCAAAGGAAATAGATTCAAATTTCAATCTAGCATAGTTGGATCAGTTCACAACTCCATCAACAATGCATTAGTGTCCCAATTTTCCTACATTCCTTCCAATTTCCTTTTTAGGCATATTTGCCATACTGAGAGTTTGAGTATTTTAATTTGCATTTCTCTAAACAATAGTGATTTAGAGCATTTTAATATGACTATAGATAGCTTTGATTTATCTGAAAAACTGCCTTGCATATCCTATATATCAATTGGGAAATGACTTGTATTTTTATAAATTTCACTCAATTTGGTATATATTTGAGAAGTGAGGTCTTCATCTGAGATACTTGTTGCAAAACTCCCCTCCCCTGTATTCTGCTTTCCTTATAATTTTGTTTCCAATGGTTTTGTTTTTACAAAAACTTTTTAATTAAAAAAATCAAATTACTTATTTTTCATTTTGTAAAACAAATACTCCTTTAATTTTTTTTAAATTTGACTTTTAACTTAGGAAATAACAGAAGTATTTCCATAGAAAAAATAGATAGAATAAAATAAAATAGAAACTTTAAAAAGTAGTAATTCAACATCAACTTTTTAGGTATAGCAATGCAGTATTGTAAGAACTTATTTTCTCCTATTATCGACCTTGTACAATTTAAAGAGTTTTAAATGATTGAGTGACAAGACTGGAAATGTGAAGATCGCCCTCCTCAGTAGACACTTTACTTAATTCAATGGTTTGTACAGTTCTGGTTCTGATTGAATGGTCAGAATTTTCTAATTCAAAAGTTGAATATGGAACAACCCTTTTGAAAGTCAGCTATCTTCAAAATTTGTCAGCTAGACCATCTCTCCTACAAGTGTTATAAAATTTTCAGTTAAACTTTCATAATGTTATCCTAATTGTGAGGTGGGGCAATTGAACTATGGGACAAGAATGCAGGAGCTGCTGTCAGTAGCTCCAATGAAGGCACCAAATTCTCTTTTATTCTTTGAATAGCTGTGGGCATCGGATAAAAACAGGAGAGAGATCCTAGGTCTTTGAACTGGTGTCTAGACTGCCCACTGTATAACAGTATTAGAATTGGAAGGAGGGAGAACAAGAGTACAGGGAACCCTTTTCCTGGCAGAGTAATAAACTATGAAGAATATGATTATTTGAATGGTTCTCCTTTATATCTGTATGTGTGTTCTTCTGTCTCATCAGTATTCCTGGGGCAGTGATTCAGTTTCATGACATGGGACTGTCCAGGTTTCACAGGCATATAGCAATGAGGTCAGCACAATGGTTCTGTAGAACTTCAGTCTGGTAGTCAGTCCAGTTCTCTCATACTTCTCTCTCATTCTTTCATTTGAAGCCTCCCAAAAGGGTACTGCACTCTGTGAGGAAGGCAGAATTGAAGCAGCTCAAAGGAAGCACGACATCTGTAGGTTTAGAGTACCCACCTCAGGTGTTCACATGGACTATTTATGCCCATGTGGT
Organism: Macrotis lagotis; assembly: GCF_037893015.1. Taxonomy (NCBI): domain Eukaryota; kingdom Metazoa; phylum Chordata; class Mammalia; order Peramelemorphia; family Peramelidae; genus Macrotis; species Macrotis lagotis. The sequence goes on from NC_133665.1 coordinate 89,391,960, forward strand.
AGAGCATTCCAAGCTCGTATTGGTATGATCGGCCACATTTGGACACAGACTACAATTTGTCTCAAATGTAGTGATGTCATTTTGGTCTTCTTTGATAATGAAGGACCAGAACCATTCATGGGGAAGCTTTGAGTATTTAGAATATGCTATTAAAGTATCTGAGGTCTGAGACACAGAAAACATTGAAAGCTTTGTTCAATTACAGCTCTAAATCATTTAATCAGTGACAGTCAAATCTTTGACTCCACCATATGAGCCCTTACCTACTTTTCTGAGGAATACATATGTCAGAAGTTATAGGATTTCACAATCCATTTATATGTCTCAGGACCCTGATACATAATATTATGAGGGGATGTTGCTTCCCATTTTTTCCTCTTTTTCTTTCTCTTTAAATATTTAAAGATTAAAACTTATTATCACAGGAAACAAGGACTGAAAATTAAAGTTTGTGGCTTATTGCATCTATCCAAACCACATGACCAAGTCAATTCATTTCAAAATATTTAGCAATATGTGGAATCATCATGTAAATGACTGGTTAAACCAAAATTACAGAATTATTTAATGTTTTTGATGCCTTGATGACAAGGTTTTTAAAAATGTTTTTGTCTAGCATCCATACTCCCAGTCATTACTTCTGTACATAAAGTCAGTTTATATGACACACTATGGTAACAGTAAAATAATTCTTTTCTCCTTTATAGTTGCTTTTCTTAATTATTACAGGATAAAGAATTATATCATTATTTTAGTTTAGTTTTTAAGGTGATGATTTTGATAACCTAAAGGAAAAAGAATTGCTACTAATGTCTTCAAAATAACTGTCCATTATTTGGAAGATTCCCTTCCTTCCTTCTTTCTCATATATAATCACTTAAATTAGATATTTGGAAGATAACATGTTTGGAAATGATTGCTTAACTTATTAGAGGTTGATATTAGACATTTTTTGGGTTGAAATGTTTAGTAAACCATAAATTTTTAATATTTGACATACAATTTTATAGGGTATGTAGATTTATTTCATTTTTCTATCTGTTTTCAGCTCCAAAAAGAACTAAGAATTTCATGAGTCATTAAATAAGGGAAGATATTTAATAGAAGAAAGTATAACCCTCTTAATATCACTAGCTTCCTTAAAGAACAGTCTAAGTATGTTTCTTAAATGAGAACTTTCTTGATTCTCTCTAATTTTTAAATACTTACTACCTCTTGAAATGATCTCATTATTTTATAAATATTATATAATCATGCTTGCATGAATTTTGAGAGTAGAGATTGATTTATTTCTGTTTTTACATCCCAGTATTAAGTATAATACATTGGACATGTTAAGCACTTAGTAAATAGATATTTGTGTATGTATATCTATCTATTATTTTCTAGAGAGATCTATTTGAAAATCAGCAAAATTGTGTGTCAAGGAGTCAGTCCAACAACCATTTCACTAATGCTAGCTCACTCATTCCTCATGATTCATATTTATTACTATTTTCATTGACTTTTATCCTATTCAGAAACAAATGACTCATGAAAAGATAAATCTACCTGGCCCCAGATATTTTCAACTGAACTTCAACCAAAAAGTTTTTGTTGTTGTAATGTATCAGGTTCTCAAACACAGTCCTAGAGAGATGGAACTTTCCTTAAAACTAATCATCTTTATCAAATTAGACCTGTATCTCCATCACTGTGTTGGGGAGCAAAGAAGTAAAATAGCTGGTTGACAGAAGGCAAGGATTTTTAAAGTCACTTCTTATTCTTCAAACTGCCTTCTTTCCCTATCAATCCACTTGATAATTCCCTCCAATGTCCATTCTCTCTCTTCTTCTTTGTCCAATGAGTTAGTTCAAGTTCAGTCAACTGACCACCAGAGCTATGGAAATCTTGGATGGTCAAAAAATGGAGTTAATATTTAGGAAATCTGAGACAGAAAGATGGAGGATTAGGAGACCATGATCAGAGGAAATAGATCACATTGATGAGTGATGTTAAGATAAACAGTGTAACCATGCTTTCCCATGCCCCCTCTAAAGTTATAAAGACATGGAGATGATGCTTGAACAGTACAGGACTGGCATCATATTCTATCAGAATAAGAGCTAAATCAGTGAAGATTCAAATCATTTGAGGGAATCCAGAAGTGTAAAAGTAGAAACCATGATGGTTAAAAAAAATCTACCTTTCTTTACCAGGACCATTCAAGAAATTTGACTGAAAAATATTATAGTGAATTGCTAGCTTCTTTTCCTTACTCTCTTAGAAGTTAACATTATTCTTCAAAATTATAAGTGTGGATTCTTTCTATCAATATAGAAAACTCCTTCATACCTTATTACTTAAACTTTGTGAGTTCCTATGGCTAAAAAAATCAGTTATTGGTATGATTCCTTGTGATGAGCCTCTCCATTATTAAGTTTGTATTTTGGGGTATATAGTACAGCTAAATAAATAATCCATCATTTTGAAAGAATACACAAGAGTTTGCAGTCTGTTGGGAGAGCTCCAAAGTGTGGTTATAGTGCAGTGGAGAGAGCACTGGACCTGGAATCAGAAAGACTTGAATTAAATCCAACCTCAGACTTTGCTATATGACTCTGGGCAAGTCACCTCTTTTTGTCTGAGTTTCTTAATCTGTAAAATGAACTGGATAAAGAAATGACAAATTCCTCTACTTTCTTTACCAGGAAAATCACCCAAAAGGTCACAAAGAGTGAAATATGAATGAACAAATTTTATAGTGAAGTAAATCTTTGTAATTTCTCTGGTTTATGGGAATCCTTACCTAAGTATTATTTACTCTTGTTTCTTTTCAATAAAATAAATTCTTTTGATACTACATTCAAATTATGAGCTCTATCTTACTAATTTATTTCTTTATTTTTTAAAGGTTTTTGCAAGGCAATGGGGTTAAGTGGCTTGCCCAAGGCCACACAGCTACATAATTATGAAGTGTCGAGGTTGGATTTGAACTCAGGTACTCCTGACTCCAGGGCTGGTGCTCTATCCACTGTACCACCTAGCTGCCCCTATCTTACTAAATTTCTGCAGTTATATAAAAGGTTGAATTTGCCTCTTTTCATTGATCCCGCTCCAGGCTGCGTTTGCATCCCTCTCCAAATAACCTTATATCCATTTCATATATATCCTGTATATTGTATGTATTCATGTAATCTCCCTTATTAGAATTTAAGTCCCTTGATGGCAGGGACTCTTTCTCTTTTGTCTTCACATCTCCAGCCTTTAAAGAACTTAAGTCATAATAAATGCTTAAACAAATTCTTGTTGATTGATAAGTGCTTAATATATAATTATTGAATGACTTAGCTTGTTAATTCTTATTATTGCTCTTTGATAATGCCAGTTGGCAATAGAAAAAGTCCTAGCATTGGAATTAGAGAAACTGGATTCAAATCCCACCTCTGTTCCTTATAACTAGGCCCCATTAGCACAAATAATGAATTCCTTGAAGTGGTCAAATTATTCAAATTCACAAGCATATTTCCATGGGGCTGCAAACAATTACCATATTTTACATTATTATAACTTCAAATAATACAAATTCAAGTCATTCAACCATGTTAGGATATTTGCTCTTAATAATTGAGAGTTAGCTGTATGGGCACTGTGACTATAGGCGAATCATTTTTTAACCACTGTTTGCCTTGGTTTCCTCATCTGTAAAATTAGTTTTCATTCTCATATGCTCTTGTCTTCAGTTCCCTCATCCTCCATCAATTAAAACACATTTATTAAGCACATACTGTTTGCCAGGCACCAAGGGCACCAAGGCAAATGAAAGAATCCCTTCATTGAAGGAATTCACAATCTAATGTTACAATACATGTGGCAATACACAAGATAATAAATATATCCAGAACAAATATCCTCCTGGCTATCGATCTCTGCAGATCCTCCAGCTTGGCTTTGTCTTGTTCCAGTCTTGAATTATTCCACATTCCATCTGACCAGGATCTAGTAGAGCAGATCTGTTCCCACCATGATTCTCAGCATAGCCAGTGGTCAGTTGCATTAACTTTTCTGCTTGCTTTCATTATTTTGGGTCAACTAGCCATCTGCAAGGTATATATCATGATCTATGTGCTTCTATCATACCAATGAATTTTAAAAAATAAATAACACAAGAGATTAAAAACAATATTGGCCTTGGAGGAAGAAAACAATTCTTTTTTTTTTTAGGTTTTTTTTTTTTTTGCAAGGCAATGAGTTAAGTGCTAGGTAATTATTAAGTGTCTGAGGTCAGATTTGAACTCAAGTCCTCCTGACTCCAGGACCAGTGCTCTATCCATTGTACCACCTAGCTGTCCCCCATTTTTTTTTAAATTAACTTTTTTGGTTGAATCTATCATAACATAGTAGGTGGAGGGAATTTCTGGTGTGTGAAATCTCTCCACCAATATAAGTCATCATTACCTCTGTAACTAAGAGTCTCAGAGGGTCACCAGGGACATTGACAACTTAATTGACTTTCCCCTAGTCACATATGTAACATGAATCAGAAGTGGCATTTGAATCTGTATATTTTTGTTTAACATGATTCTGAAATCAAAGTGACCTAGAGTTGCGAATTGCCTGAGGGCAATCGAAACCAGTTCAAAAGAGAACTTTCAAAACGATCTAAAAAAAGCACAGAGCCCAATTCTGACCAGAAATTCTTCCCAGCTTTCTCTAGTCTTCTCTATGGACTTTTGGTTGTTATGCCAAAACAACTTATATAACTTGCTTTCTGACAAACTGTCTCCCTGCCCTCCTCTGCCCTTTTTGGGCTCTTCAGTACTTTGATGCTGTGATGTGGCCCTGGATTGCAATCCCCTTGCCTCCATTAAAGATCCTAGTTCTTGTTATTTGGGTTGACAGATTGAAAGGACCATGTTCAGGTGGAGGGTGCCTGTGTTAGGTGTTAGGCTAGCAGAAAATTCATGGGCTTAGGGCTCTCTGTAAGGGTCTGGGCATTTTTTCCTTTAGTTTGCAGTTGTAGGGCAGCTCTGCTGCATTGTCCAAAAGTTAGGCAGGATATACTTCCCAGAAAAGAGACGATAATAGAAGCCTAAAGGGAAAGAGTTGGTACCATCCCAAGTTTGTGGGGAAGGTGCTCTTTCCACAGAAGCTAGAGTACAATTATAAGCAGGCAGCAGCTCCAGGAAGGATGTGTCCCTTCTACCAAATTATGATTAATGACTTGCAAATAAAATAATAATGGCCTGGTGTTTATACAGTGTCTTATATTAGGGACAACTGAGCAATTGAATCTTGCCATTATACCTCAGGGTCTAATTTGCAGCACTAAGCATAAGTATTAATGTCTTTTGTTCTTAATGATACTATTGGGACATAGAAGGGTGGGAGGAATAAATCCCCCTTTTATATGAAAGCATCTGTATTTTAGAGAAAGTTCCACAAAGGGCAAATTCATGTAATTCATTATCATTTTCATATTAATACTTGGTAGTTTGTACATTGTCTTATTTCCAGGGAATTGAAAGTCAGAGTTAGAGGCCATTTGCATGTCTTGGCAGGATGGGGGAAGGCTCTTCTGGCCTGCCTGTGAACAGAGTGATGCTACAAATGGGATGATCATCCATTACTTGAGCTTTAAGCATTTGTGCCTCATTTGGGATGGGACTCTGAGGCAATGTAAGCCCTTACTGAATACTCTCCCAGGTCCGGAACAGTGACCCCTGGACATTGAGTGGTTGGCCCTCTCCCAAAGGTTTAATGATCACGATCTTTATACAGAAGCCCATATTGTCAGAAGATAATGAAGTTAGGGGAAGGTTGAACAGATTGAGTTTCAGGTATGGAAGAAAATGATCTTTTGAAGGTATTTTTTTCATGATTTAAAATTAGTTGATTTTCATTTCTAGTATCAGCACTTCATTTTAGAGTCATGTGAAATGGAAGAAAGCAGTTAATCTATGAGATCAAGCTTCTTCATTTGTAAAATGGGGATAGTAAATGCTGCTTACTGGACAGTTGTGAGACTCAGATGAGATAATACATATGAAAATACTCTGCAACCATAAAATACTGTACAAATATTCCTATACACTTTTGGAAGGAGAGGTTATTCTGTGACCATGGATGCTACATCATGAGTCATAGTTTCCCCTAGTCCTCTGTCACCTGTGTTTGGGGAGGCCTATTAACCCTTTCAAATCAAGAAGGGAAAAGTTAGCAGCTATAAAAGAGTGAGCCTGTCCAATCATTCTCCAAAAGTAGGAAAATAAACCTGTAAAATGTTCTTGTTCTTTGGGGGAAGGGTGTTCATTGATGTTAAGTTTGCCTGCTCTCCTATCAGCTGCTTGGGACAACCCAAGAACTACTGTAGCCCTACTATTTCCAGACTACATACTAGAGTGTAAAATAATTAAGAAAGAGACAACCATATCGTTCTCTGGGGTCTAGTCCTCATCTTTCTGTCTTTGTATTTGTTTCTGTCTTTTAGATTCCTAGGCTCCCGTCTCTTCTCTAGGTTGTAAAGACCTACAAAGACATTTTCATGTCTTTACCACAATCCATTTCTTTCTCTCTGATGTTGGGAGGTGGGGAGGAAAAGGAGAGAGGTGGTTGGCCTAAATGTGAAGATTACATAGTACTAAACCCTCATTTACTGGATAATATATGATATTCCAAGGTCCTGGACCACTGACAGTCCACAGATAGAGTCAAATGAGGGCTTTAACATCAGCACAGTTCATCAATGATAGATGGATTTCCAAAAAAATTAACAAGAGAGGGGGCGGCTAGGTGGTGCAGTGGATTGAACACTGGCCTTGGAGTCAGGAGTACCTGAGTTCAAATCCAGCCTCAGACACTTAATTACCTATCTGCGTGGCCTTAGGCAAGCCACTTAACCCCATAGCCCTGCAAAAACTAAAAAAAAAAAATTAACGAGAGAATGAATATTACAATGATAGACTGAGCTATATTATGAGGAGGGTCTTAAAGTACTTGACTTGGGTCAACCAAATCTTAGTCAAAGATACTTATCAATTTCCATATCACCTATATGACAGAAGGGAAAGTCAACAGTTTCCTAGACCTGTTTAAGTAAATACAATGGGCAGGAATCCACCTATTAGCCTAAACATGGAATTTCTTTTACTGTCTCTGATTAGATCTCAGTCATCTTGGCTAGGTAAATCATTTAGGAAGGTTTCCCACATTGATGGATTTCTGGATGAGGAAGTAGAAAAGGGGGTAACCTTGGTCTGAATATAATAATTAGTTGTTAATATAAAAGAAATAAATATTTCTTTTGCTATAATGCAGGTTAAATGTGCATCTGCAAGATGAGCACACCCAACAACATTTTATAAACTCTATGCTACAAAAAAGTAACTGACACTGATGAAATCACAAGTCTGGCTCAAAATATTAATAAAGCACAGATGAATTGATAGGCAATTCAATTCAACAAACATTTTAAGAGTCTCCAGTGTGTTGAGTATTGGGGATACAATATACAAACCTTACCACCCCTGTCCAAAAATAACTTATTTATATTCTACTTCAGGACATAAGAAAGAAGGAATTATTGCTATGGAATAAAACATATAAGACCTTAACTCCAGTTTCTTTAAGATCTCTCAATGTCTTATTTCCTTGGAAAGGAAAGAGAGAGAGAGAGAGAGAGAGAGAGAGAGAGAGAGAGAGAGAGAGGACATAGACCATCCCCCTCCTTCCTCTCCACTCTCTGATGCGGTTTATTTATAATTGGGTAAGGGGGTGTCCAGGTCAGTGTGACAGCCAATGTGGAGGGCTATTACAACACATTACATAAATAACCCTACATAATTGCTACCATCCATCAATTTGTTGAGATTAGTGGTGATAGATACTGCCAGTTTCTTGGAATGGAAACTACAGCACAGCATAGCCCTTACTGTCATATACACTAATCAATGCCAGTTTTCAAAGTCTTTTTCTCCCCCCTTTTTTTCAAAGGAGGGTAAAATTGTTCCTCTACAATTGCAGCCATTGGTTCATTTGGCAATTAAACTTCTGGTATTATTTCCTTGTGTTTTACTCCTATGTATTTGTAATGTCTTTTACCCTGTCCTGCCCTTTTAAAACCCCAAATGCTATAAATCAAGAATATAACTCTCTCTCCTTTGCTTTCTCCTGTGTAGCTTATATGTAGCATGTGTTGACATAGCAACCCAGACCAATTATGTTTCTGACAAATATACCATTCTAATATAGAGTCACATCAAAGGATCCTCATTATCATCATTGTAATTCTTCCAGCAGTAACTCCCCAGAGAAAGAAGAAAATCAAACTTAAATGATATCTACTTAGCCATCGCAAAGAAAAGTTGAGATTTTGCATATTTCTCACTAATTTTATTAGTGGAGGCAAGCCAAACTAGAGAATTCAGATTCCCAAATGGTTTGGGGGCCTGTGATTTCAGAATTGTCTGTCTTCATTGATCAAAATAGCTAGACCACAACTCCATTCTTCAATTCATCATGTGGTTCAAAAGTAGTCCGAAAGTGGGTTAAGATAACAGAGTCAACTTCATTATAATATGAAGCATAAATAATTGAGTGAAATTAAGAAATTCATGAATGATTTTCATCTTCAGTCTTCTCTTCTTCACTAATGCCTTCCTTGCTGCTCACAACCCTGAACTTCTATAAACATGCTTTTCTATCTTAAAACAACTTTTTCTTGAATTTGCCATTCTTTCTAGTTGTTGCCCTATATCCCCCCCCCCTTTTCATCATTAAACTTGCAGAAAAATTAGTCTCCATTAGTCAGCTCTACTGCTATAGTACATACTCCTGCATACATTTCATGCTCTTGTGTCTGACCTTCACCATTCTTTCAGAAGCTGTGATAGATTCTAAGGTCACTAGTTGTCTATTAGTAGCCAAATCCAAAGGCCTTTTCTCATGTTGGAACCTCTTTTGATTTTCTAGAAGGTTTTTGAAAATTTGGAGTCAGGAAACTTGAGTTTGAATTCTGCCTCTGACACTAATTTTATGACTGGGAATATGTTGTTCACTCTGAGTCTGTTTCTCCATTAGTTAAAAGCAGGGATAATGATATCTATATAGGAACAATTATACTGAGTTGTGAGAATAAACTAAGATAATATACAAAAGGCACTTCTTTTTTTCATATTTCTCTATATTACTCCTTTGGACAAATCACCCTCTCTCATGACTTTCTAATTTTGTAGGTCCCAAATCTGTAACATCCAATCTTCAATTTTTCACTGAGATTCAGTCTCACATTTCTAACTACCTGTTAGACATTTTTACCTGCATATAGTGGACATATCAAACTCAACTTATCCCAAATCAAATTTATCATCTTTTTTAAACCTTACATTTTTTCCTTTCTGATATTTATATTTTTGTTGGTTAGACCACTGTCATCTTATATTTTAAGATTCAGAGCCTAAGAATAATCTTTGATTCTTTCCTTTCCACCTCTCTCTCTGTTACAATCAATTGTTAAGTCTTGTTGATGTCCACAAAACCTCATATCTATTCCTCTCCACTGTTTTCTAGTTCAAGCTTTCATTATCTCCTTCCTGAACTATTGCATAAACTTCTAGATGTAACCCTTGCTTATTCAATAAATCAGTTGATATACAATTATAAGCAACCATTATGTATCAGACATCATACTAGGTGATGAAGATGCAAAGAAAAAAAAGGAAAATAATGAAAAAAAAGAAAATAGTCTCTGCCCTTAAGGATGACATTTTTGACTCTAGTCATGGGGCCACAGTTTATATAAATTCACAGAGACAGGGAGATTGGAGTGCCTTGTTTGAATAATGATTTATAGTTCCATTAACTGGAATAAATTTGATAAGTGACTGAATTTTCAATTTCAGTGTGTTCAATGATGTTGGTGAATTTATGATATGAACTACAGTTTCCAGTTTATTTCTAGTTTGAACTGAATTTTGTGTTTCTCATTATTTATGGGCCATTGCCTCATATTGGAATGGCCCCAGCTCCATGGATAAGTCAACTGGATGGAACTTGAGTTTGGGTTGCTTTGATCTGACAGAGAGTTCCAGACAAAGTGGGGGGGGCTAACTCTATTCCACATAAGAGGGTTGATCACCTGTAGAATGGACATCTTTTCCCACTGGAATTATATCTTTTGATGAAAACTATTTTTGAATTGAGATCAGCTTAATTCATAACCTCCTTTCCCAGATTTGCCAAGTTCCTGAGGAGATTATATAGCCCATTCTATTATTCACAAATACTTTGGTGGATAATTAGTAGGAAATGAAAGGGTCCAGAGTGGTTTTGTCTTCCTAGAAATCTTTAGAAGTTCTTTGGGAGAAAAGGGAAGGAAGAATCTTTAAACTTTCAAGCAGGATAACATTATTATTTTTCATGGAAAATTGCTGGTTAGAAACAGGCAATAAAATGTGTTATGCTCACCAAATTGTCATTTGGGACAATAAATATTATACGCAATTTTTTTTCCGAGTAATGTAAGGTATTGCTGCTTAGTGGTGTTCCTTCTTGAAGTGGATGTGGGTGTGACTTAAAGGGATAGTCAAGTCATGTTCTACAGCCTTTTCCACTTTGATTGCATGTTATAGTAATAATACCTTGCCATGGCCACATATCCTTTCAAAGCACTTTTGTACAGAGTATCTCTTTTAATTATTACCACAATACTTTCAGTCATCATTGCTATTCTGGTCTTACTGGGGAAGAGGCTCAGACCAAGAAAAGTTAAATAATTTGCCCATGTTTTTATGATTAGAACCCTGGTCTTTTGACTTCTGGTTTATTTCTCTTCCTAGGAGACTACATAAAGTTTAATGTTACTTTCAGGAAAAAGAAACCTCCTGGAAATTCTGGTGACTGTTAGGAATTCCACAAAAAAGCCCCCTCAAATAAACTTTTAAGGACAGATACAGATGGGGGTTTGTGAGGGTAAAACTTCAGGGAGAGACTTCAGACCTAGAGAAATAAGATACCCTGGGAGAAATACTCTGAGATACTACTGTTGGAACTCATCTGGGGTGGTACCAAATGGGAATGGGGCACTTAGGAAACCCTTTATATCACTTTTTAAAATGAATTATCCTTGCTAACTAAATGTTAAAATTAATGTTTCTTGCATCCTGAAGAACTAATGGAAACATAATCTAAACTTTAGTGGGAAGCAAAATCCCAGGTGCCTCATTCTAATTAAGCATCTTCCTAGACAATGGGCTTTCTGATGCTACTGTATTGCATTCTGACTCTTAACTCTTATCAGCCAAAAATTGATTGGATCAAACATTAAATATCTATAAATCACCAGCCTTTATATGAAGGTTTACATGCTCATAAAGGGAGGAATACTTCATTTAATCTAGTCCCCTTCCCCTTAAAAAAATAAAGAAAAAGCAGTGCCTAGTATTTACTAAATTCACAAAAGTGAAAATCAACAGTGTCTCCTTTCAAGAAATTTATAATCTCTCAGGAAGTGGACTAGGAGTTGTTCAAGCAAATATGAAACTAGGTAATAATAAACTTAGCCTGAGACATTTAAAATCCTTTGAGGAGTGAAGCAGATTTAACTGAGGATCAGCAGCCATTGTTGAATTTTACCTACGGGTCAATAGTCATTATTGATACTCACCAGTGAGATCAGTAGTCATAACTTAGAGAGTCTTCTTCATGTAGTGCTTGTAAGCACTGAGAAACTCTTTTGTCTGCAAATCTTAAATCATTCAGAATAGACCCAGACCTAGTCATAGTCAGACGAAACAGCTGTGTACAGAGGATAGTACGAAGGCACTCCCAAGTATATATCCATAGTGGGGAGGCCAGGGAATATGGGAAACCAGAGCAGAAATGATCTACTGGTTTTTCCTGGAGTCACTCTACCTTGAAGATTGGAATACTTCCAGGGAAGCTTGTTTAGATGGATAGACACCATGGTTTGGTCATTTAGAAGTAGTAAGCTTCTTTGTCCTTACTAACTAGGTGCTAAGCTTAATTGTTTCTTTGCTTCTGATTTACTATCAATGTACTCTCAATTTTGAAATCCTGAGTCAAAGCTTCAGTTATAGACCATTTTATGTCTCCTTAACTTCTTTTCTCTCACTTCCAGCAAAAAAATTAGAAAATGAAATAAAATAAATATGAACTGGATTGCTATTATCAAGTTATATTCCCATGATTCTAAATTTCAAGGCAGAGTTTGCTAATGGATCATTTCTGTTCTTGCTTCTCATATTCTCAGATGTTCCTACTACTTAAAACACCTAAAAAGATAAACACATAAAATATGTAAAAGATTATGATCAGTCAATATGTCTGTGATGTGATCTATTTTTCCTTCTGTTTTGCAGTGAATTCTTGAATCATATAGTTCATCTGAATGACAAAATGCATTTCATTCCCTTTTGCATGGTAGAAAAAATTGCCATTGCACAATAAATGTCAATAGTACTTGTGAAAAATACATTACTACTACTTGATTTAGCCCTGTCACCTGATAGAATAGGAAAGTAGCAACATGTGTTTGCTAAGGATTTGTTTGTGCAAGAGTGAAAAGGAGCCCAAGTTTCCTTTGTACTTTAAGAATGATAGTAATGACCTGGCAATATGATGAGAAAAAGCTAAAAGTAGAACAGGTGGGTGAAGAGAAAGACTCCATAAAGTGATGGATTTGGTCTGTGGGTGGTTTTTGGTGAAAAAGACTTTGTGATTATGGAAGTTAAGTGAAATAAGAATAGAGAAACAATTTAGATGTGTCTTAATACAGTGAAAACTTTTTGAGTTTCAGACATTTGAGAGCAGCCCTTGTTAGTAATCCCAACTTCATTGACTCATTCCTCCCCTCCCCTCCCCTCTCCTCTCTTTTTCTTAATATGTTATTTGTTATATTTTATTATATAAAAGCTCTAAAAATCTATAAAGTTTGAATCAGAACTTTTTTACCCAGGATAAATTCAGTCAAGGGGAGGGCAGTCCCAATGAACAGCTTTTCCCCAGAGTTTCACCCCATAACCTTTCAGCACAGTAGACAATTTCTAACTCTCTAACCCAGGAAGAAGATAGTGCAGCAAAGGCTGCAACTGTACCTCCACTTGCCACTTGGGGCTGTTGGCAAGATATGCTTCCGATAAGGGGTCTTAGTGGCAAGATGGGGCTTTGGAAGTATGACTTTGAGCCGTGGAGATAGAGCAGGAGCTGTTCTGCCACATGATTCTAGGCATCAGACAGTGAATTATCATTAGGGTTATCCTTTATTTTCCCTTTCCCCATCACACAAATCTCCTAGGCAAAAATTCCTACCACCCCTTCATGAGCTTAATGAGCTTACTATCAGAGGCACAAAGATGAAAACAAATGAAAAAAAAATAACCTAGTACAGTCCCTGTAACTCATGTGTAAGTGATTTCATGTCAGCTCATCTATAAATATGACTATAGTCTGTGTGATCCCATCATTTTGGAAAGCTTAATGAGCACTACAAAAAGATACATGATCACATCAGCAGCAGCCACCAATACATATTGCAGATGGCAGAAATGCTTAACTGGCTCTGCAGTGATATGCTTCTTCAGCCAAGTGGGGATGTAACCTGAAACTAGAGTTGGGCTGACTAGCTCTATTTCTATCTCATTGAGAGCAAATGAAATGAAAACAAAACCAAGAAAATAACACCTATAACTGAGATGAAAAGATCAGAAAAGGAGTTCTCTCATACTTTTTAGAAATTATTAACTTACCTTTTTCTATAGACTATACAACTTAATCCTAGACTATTAGACAAGGCTCTAAAAATAAGTTGTAATTCATTTGCATTTCTCTGGTCTTCAAAAGGACTGGGTGTGTGAGTACAAACGTTTAGTACATATCCATCACCACTTTTGAAAAAAAAAAACTTAATCTTTCTCTTTGCTTGATTTACATCTAGAACTCAATGACTGTGCTAAATGGAAAAGACCTCAAGATCTTCTTCCCCTCTGAGGTTACATGGGCCTAGGAAATAAGATTCTGTCCTTGTCATTTTTTGTTCATTTATTTCCCATTCTGGGTTCCAGAAATAGAGTCTCCAACAACTGTTGAATGAGGGAGCAATGGGAATCCAACAGTCATAAAGCAGAACAGATGTTGTAGCCAGGAGTGAGGTGTTATCTTTAGAAGTGCCCTTTGGGATATTGGAGGTACTCATCTGGCATGTGGAAGCATCTGGATATGAAGTAAGTCAAACCAATGCTAAGTAAGAACTGAGCTAAGTTTTGAACCTACTTCCCCAGAGACCAAGGTGATGTCAGTGAGAATATGACCTGGTAATCCTAGGGAAAGTGAATTTAGGAGCCAGGCACAGCAGAATCATTGGAAAAGTATTTCTTGGTAATGGTATTGGTAATGGTAAATGGTCAAGTATAGCTTGTATATGTATATATATACGTATATGTATACGTATATGTATATGTATATGTATATGTATATGTATATGTATATGTATATGTATATGTATATATACATGGATATGGATGTGGATATGGATATAGATATGGATATATGGATAGTTCTTGATCTAACTTTGAAGTAAATAAGCCTAATAAATAAGTAATGTCCATAATACATTCAAACAGTTTTCTCATGTGTTTCTTCAGAGAATGAGTGAAACCAGAATTACTGAAATAGCTGTATATAAATATCCATTTTTGAGAATTTCCAGCTCAGTTGTGTAACTCAAAATCTCAGAAGCATTTATTTTGTGACAAATTTCTTTGTGCTCATCTAAACTCTGTTCTCTACATGGTCTAATCCATACATAGAATTAATTTGGTGTGTTAGGAAAGTTCACGGTAGGAAATGCTTATTTTCAGTGAGAGAACATGAAATTCAGCTCCAATTTCTGATCCTGGATCACATAGCATGAGATTCTTCTAATCAATGTGTATCAACCAGTATTAGCCCTTTGGGCCTGCTTCAGAATCCTCACATTACTAGTATTTCATTATTGTTTTAATTTGAAAACATCATGTGAAATCTGGTATGTGTAGAAGGCATGATAAAGCCAATAACTTAATTCACATCTGACACCCAAATTCCCAAGAAAATATACCTCTGTGGCCTTGTACCTAATTTGGTCTCGATTATATATTGACCAGTCCATTGCAGGGCAAGGTGAAAACTAACTCAGCTAGATATTAAGAAAAAGAAAATCTACTCTCATCCTGGAAACCAAAGTGTCACTATAGCTTTTGAACTGTTGGCAGGTGAATAGTTCAAATATATCACCCCTTGTTTCCTTTGACTATTAATATTAAGGAATTTCTGGTTTCAGAATCATTCTATTTGATAGAATTGCTATATCATTTGGACTGGAGGGAATGAGGACCTCTTCCTATAGACAATGAGAAACATTTGGGGACATAGCATCATAGATTCAGATTTGAAAGGGACCTCAGAGGTCATTTGGTTCAAACTCCTTATTTTGCACATGAAAAAACTCAGAAATACTTTATCATTAATTCTGCTGATGATTTGTTCCTACATAACTCAGTGTATCACTCCTAAAAATGATTCTAAAAATGTTGCAACACACTTAGGATAGAAATCTCTCCATTTTTAGTTACTTCCTCCTCTGCTTTGAGCCTCCACTGAGTCACTTCTTTTAACTGATGCCAGACTACAAATTAAGAGTCCTGTGATGTCCTTAGTCCATAAGACTATGTCCTAGAGATTAACTGGAGCAAAAAGCAAAGGGTGGATGAAGAAGTGTAACAAGCTGACTCTGAGTCTTGTGGAAGCTGTTCTTGCCTCCTGGGAGGCATACCTGTCAAAGGATCAGACCTTCCTGGAGTTGTAACTAGGAACTCTTCAGTGACAGTAGAGAGGAGAGTCTAAAAGCAGGTACCAGGAAAGTGATTGTTCTCTCCCAGAGACTGGTGGGAAGTCAAACCCTCCAAGAAGGGCAAAGATATGCTAGAGCCAGCTCAAACCAAGTCAGCTAATTGTTAAATTATCTTTGTGGGCATTTCAACCTTGGAAATTGGCACACACAATAAATCAGGGCTTAATTTATTGTTTCGTTCATTGTCTAGACTTAATAAAATGTTGGAAAAAATAATAATGTAGATTAAACTGAAAGGTGTATTGAAGGTACATTTCTCATCCTACCCCCACCCCAAAGAGCTGGTTGGTAAAAATTTACCAACATACCCCGGGAGGGATAGGGGTGTGCCTTAGTGATAGGATCTTTTTTTTTTTGCAAGGCAAACGGGGTTAAGTGGCTTGCCCAAGGCCACACAGCTAGGTAATTATTAAGTGTCCAAGACCAGATTTGAACCTAGGTACTCCTGACTCCAAGGCCGGTGCTTTATCCACTATGCCACCTAGCCACCCCAGTGATAGGATCTTAAGGGTGGCAGCCTGGGTCTGAGTTATATCCAGGAGTGGGGTTATACCTTACAAACAGTTCTGCAGGAGACTATGAGGCATGAGGCATGCAAAGGAATGATAGTCTCTGGAAGGAAGGAAATGTGCCTGCCCCAGATGTTTGAACCCTGGAGCAAAGCCCCAGTCAGCTGCCCTGGTTATGGCCAGGACACTCCCACATTGTGACATCTTGGTTGGGCAACCAAAATGAGAGCTTCTATAAATGTTCTAAGCATAAAACCCTATTGCAAAGGAGATACTGATTTTGGCAGATGAGCATCAGAAACAGAATTTCTGAATAAGGCATATTGGAGATTTAGAATGTGTGTGAATTTGTTTAGATAAGAATCTCTACCTGTACAAATGCATTTTCTAAGGGGTTAAATGTAATATTTGAGAATTGAAAGAGACATCACAGGAGGCAGACTGGCTGTGTTGTGGTGTGGCCTTTCCTTGTCTTCAGAGTATCTAAGCCATAGCTTTAAGAAGGTGCTTTAGACACCATTTTTTCCAGAACCCTTCAAAGTTGGTCAATTCAGTTTAGCAATACTTCCTAAACTCTTACTATAGGTAAGTCCAGGTGTAGTAGATATTGGATGAAACAGACACAAAAATGAAACTGCCCTGCCCTCAAGATCCCATTTGCTTTTTCATGGAGGAACAGAAAGAGGACCTCCAGATTAAAAAAAAAAAGATCTCTGCTCCACCCACAAAGTTAATGTATTCTTATTTTAAATGCTAATAATGACAATGATCACTTTCATTTTTATGGTGATTTATTGCTTACAAAGTGTCTTCACTTTGAGAGTGGGGGGGATCTGTGTGAGGTTGTGGAAAGATTATTGAGTCAGAAGATCCAGTCTTTCTCAAGATCAAGCTCCAAGAATTTTCTAGTTGTGTGATCCCTGACAAATCAGTCACTGAGCCTCACCTTCCTCATTTATAAGATGGGAATAATTATGGTATTGTATGTCTTGAGTGGGATGTTTGGAGGAATTCACTTTGAAAATCTTAAAACACTATTGAAAATGAATTGTTATCCAATATTATTTGACCCTCCAAACTAATTTTTTGTTTTTATTTTTTTTACAAAGTGGACTTGAAATGATCACCCTTATTTTATCGATGAGGAAAGTGAGGTTCTGAGATGAAAAATATATTGCTCAAGAAAACTGGACTTCCTATTGAGGAATACGCTCAAATAACATCCTAACAGTGTATATTCATGTAGATTGGTTTTAGAAATATTTAAGGAGAAGAGTTTTTCAGATGTTTTTGGTGGAATATGTGCTTTCATAGAGGCAGTTTGATGAAATAGAGAGCTCTTCTCAGAGCCAGGAAAGCATGGGTTCAAATTCTGTTTTTAATACATATTGATTATCTGATCTCCTAGACAAGTCACTTAAGGCATCACTGCCTCCAGGCAATGACATAAGACCATGTGTTGCAGAACAGGTACTAACTTGCTCTCTTAGAGGGGGTTTCCTCTTGGGAATTCCCTATGCCAATGAAATCTCAGTCCAAAAAGAATTCTTTATAATCAACTATGACCAACTTTATAAGCATCTTTCCTTTTGGCTGCTTTATAGCTTGCCCATGGAAAATGCTTATGAAGTTTAGAAATATAACACAGGAAATTTTGCAATGAAGAAATACACAGCACTACTGCATTTCAAAAAGACTCATCATTGAAATCTATAATCATAGAGAGGGAGCCTTTGATGGCAAGAGAATGAAAAGTTTCAATGGAGCACTGGTAGTTCTGAGACCAAAAGAAGCTGAGAAAGAGCTCCAGGAAGTCAGTGGTAATTCAGTGGATGACTAAATAACTTTCCCAAAGTCCTCCTGGTGCTCCTTTTGCAACATTTAAGAAAAAAATGGCATTGTGGTGAAGCTGCCTCCAAAACCAGTTGAAAAATAAAAGTGGTCACTCTCGCTTCCAGGCTTTGGGTAATTCCAGCAGCTGCAGACAAACTTAAAATGAGACAGGAAAAAAAAATACATACACACACATGCAACCTGAAAAACAAAATAAAATAAATTTCCAGGCTTTGTCCAGACTTTCTATATTTGGTAGAAATTTTCCATCTTGGGATTTGGCTTTCATAGGGTGTTCGATGCTCCTGCAGGTTTCCTGACTGGGGGAGTCTCCCCAGGCTTCCACCAAACATAGGAAAATGTCTCAGAGGTTTTAAAGTGTGAAGATAATCTTGGAAGACAAGTGTGAATGTAGCTCCCTCACCACAAGGAATTTGGGCCTGTCCAAAATCAGAGGGGGTTTAGGAGACTGATTACCATTTGGAGAGATTGCAGTTTGCTCTGAAATAATACCCCTGAGACTCCTAACAGCTTTGCAGCAGCTGTTTTCCAGTCCAACCTGCTGCCCACACCACACCCCTCAGATTTCTTCCCCTTTTCTTTTCAGATGGATACAGATCTGCTTGAGATGACCGGAGACCAGGAGCTTCTGGAAGGGGGATGGAACCTACAGGACTTTTAAACCTCCCCTTCTCTCAAAGAAGTCATTGGCTTGTTAGGATGAGATATAAAATTTCCATATAGTTCTTTGTGAGCTAATTTATAAATTCAGGGAAGCTTGAATGTTAGGGGAAAGAAATTTAAAGTCTCTTCTCCTTTCTATCCCCTCCCCTAGCCTAGAATGGGGACTAGTTATCCTGGAGAAAAGAAGATAGTTGGTGGATATCCTATCAATAATCAAGTATCTAACAGGTTAATAAAAACAACTCACATTTAAATAGATCTTATGATTGCAACAAACTTTACAAATTTACCTCTTTTGATTCTCCAAGAGCTAGGTACCATAATCAACCCATTTTATTGATCAGGAAATTGAGTTAGAAGAATTAAGCGACTTGCCAAGGTCACACCACACAGATAGGATATTAGAGACTTGAGTTTGTTCAATCTTTGAATTTGGATCCCTAGCATCTATAATAGTGGCTGACACATAGTGTTTAATAGATGCATTTGACTGATGGGGGCTGTCAGGAATAGAATCTAGGTCTTTGTAATTCCATGTTCAATCCTCCATTACTATCATGTATGACTTCTCAAGTTGTTTAACAGAAGATGTTAATATTGTATATACTCTTTGAGAGTTGAACTAGAGAGTAAAGCAACTCAGAGTGTTACATTAGGCAAAGAGATTGATTAAAAGGATAGCTTTAACAAATTTATTTAAAGGGAGTTGTTAGAATTGGTAATGGAAGAAGGATGTGAAATTTTTTCTTCTTTTCTATGGAAAGCTTAAAGAATAAAATGAGGACCTCTTCTCCCTGGCTTCCTCTTTCCCCAGCCTCACTCTAGTAAGAAGATACATTCATAGAACTGTCAGAGATGGACAAATTAATTAGCTGCCTTTTGGGCCTAACGTTCAGAATCCAGGCTTAGACTCATTAGAATTACAATATGGTAAACCCTTTAATTTTTTTTTTTGAGAGCTTAATCTTTTAATGTGAGTTGGAAAACTTAAAAGAACTAAGTAGTGGGGTAAAAGCTGCAATGGGGGAGAGATCTCCATAGTAAACTTTAGTAAATGGAACAAACATAGATTGATGAGTCATGAAATATAGGCATTGTACTTTTTCTACATAGGGATAGGCTGATAATTCATGCTAATAATAGGTGAATTTAAAGGGTTAGAGTAGCAATTGCCCCAAAGCTATAGGTTTGAAGATTTGATTATCTATTTGAATAGACTGTGTAGGTGGTGAGGAAATGTTTCTGTCTTTCAACTTCCTTCTCCAAGTTCCCTAGTTCCTTTACTCTGTCCTCTTATGAGCCTCATTGACCCAGGGATGGACATCACCATATTCTTCCTATTTAGAGTCTTCCATTACATTCTGTATATGATGTAAAGGACTCATTCCAAGGAGCAGAAGGAGGATGGTATGGGGGAGAGTAGAAGGTTGCATTTTTCTCAGTTTCCCCAATCTGATCTATTTACTGAATTTTTATATATAATTTATATACTGAAGAGGAACCCTTGCTTCTGTGCTGTTGCATGAATCCAACTGCTATTAATAAACCTCTGCTATTTGGTAAGGATGCTTCATACACCTAAATGCTGGCTCATGAGCAAGAGTAGTAAGGAGCCAGGAAATATGGAGCAGAATAGCTATTCCCAACTGCTGGGGAAGGCAGGAGGGAAGCTTGCCATGTTGCTTGTAAGCTAGAAGTCTGCTCCTTTTGAAGAAGCATCATGATGACATTTTTTTTCTCCTTAGATTGAACCACAATTTGCTTTGGGGTTAAGCATAGATGCAGGACATCCACAAGATCATTCTGAAAGATACATTTCTATAGGATATCAAAGATGACAAAACTTTTTTTTTTTTAGGGTTTTTTGCTAGGCAATGGGGTTAAGTGGATTACCCAAGGCCACACATCTCGGTAATTATTAAGCATCTGAGGTCAGATTTGAACTCATGTACTCATGACTCCAGGGCTGGTGCTCTAGCCACTGCGCCACCTAGCTGCCCTGTCATTTATCTATCTATCTATCATCTATCTATCTATCTATCTATCTATCTATCTATCTATCTATCTATCTTTATTTATTTATTTTTTATTAAAACTTTTTAATCAATAGGAAAGAATCCCAGTTTGCCAGCTAAAGATCTAGGAATTTCTCTTTAAGTATCAGAAGTAAGGCCAAGAAAACTAAGGTTCTTCTCCATCTTATAGGATTTGGGGAAACTCAGAAAACATGTTCAATCTCCCCTTTTGCTGAATAGGATTAGGGAGTTTGAAAAGATCTCAAAGGATATCTAGTCCAACTCCCATATTTTATAGATGAAGAAACTGAGTCCAGAGAGACTAACTGGACTAAAGTCACATATGTAGTAAGGTGTCAAAGCCCAACTCCCACCCAGGTCATCAGACTCCAAATCCAGTCCTCTATCAATGACACAATCTTGTTTTATTTTATCCACTTTTTCATGCAATAAATATTATTTTTCTCATTATAGAGAGAAGACCCCTTTTCTGAACTTTTTCATTCTAGAGCAGGTATATCCAACCTTTTTTTTTTAAAGCTCTTCTGGGTCTCATCCGTCAAAAAAACTTGTCTAGTGTTGCATATAGAAATTACTTATTTATTATTTATTAATCTATTAATTGTTTATTAAATTCCATATGCATCCCTGGACAAGTTTTTGTTGGCTGATGTGCCCCAGAAGAGTTAAAAGTTAAAAGGATGGGGTGGCTAGGTGGTTCAGTGGATAGAGCACTGGCCCTGGAGTCAGGAGTCCCTTAGTTCAAATCTGACCTCAGACACATAATAATTACCTAGTTGTGTGGCCTTAAGCAAGCCACTTAACCCCACTGCCTTGCAAAAAATATAAAAAAAATAACACAAACTTAAAAAAAAGTTAAAAAGGACACTCATGTTCTAGAATTTAATGGCAATGGGCTAGGGCATCACTCTGAATAAATGAGGAAAATACTACCAGTTATTACTCTATAGTAAAAATAGAAGGAAAACCATCCTCTAGAATAAAATAAAGTGTATATCTTTAAGGTCACTATGACACGTCTAGTTATTTTCCATGGGTTTTTCATAGACATTTGAAGCTCAACATGTACAAAATGGAATTCATTATCTTTCTTCCTCAACCTGTTCCTCCTTTTAGCTTCCTATTTCTTTTGAGGATACCAGTATCCTTTTGGTCACCCACGTTTACAGCTTTAGAATTATCCTTAGCTCCTCCTCCTCCTCCTCCTTCACACACACACACACACACACACACACACACACACACAGAGACTCCAATCAGTTAACAAATCTTGCTGTTGCCTTTATCTGCACTACATCTCTCCCAACTATTGCCTTATCTTTCCATACAATTACTTCCCAGTTCAGGGACTGAACTGAATAAGTGCTTGTTAATGAATTGAAGATCTCTTCATTTGAATTGAAGAGGCATCTATGGTACCCCATAGGAATTGATCTCATATGATTAAAATAGCAAAACTTAACCATTCTTGAGTAATACCAGCAAGTCCAGTAAAAATGATCAAAATCACTGAATTAGTAGAGCCTGGAGACATGAAGAAAGCACTGGACCAATAGCCAGCTTTGCCACCAACTTGTTTTATGGCTAGGGCAAATCACTTCCTTTTTCTGGTCTTGTTTCATTCTCTGTGGAATTAAAGAGTAGAACTAGGTTATTTCAAATATATTTTCCAACTAAGATATTCATAGGTTTAATTAGTCATTCCTCAATTATCAATTATTTGCAATTTTACTATTTATTATTATTTTCAATTGCATAGAATGTTTTTTAAGGGTATATTATGAGAAAGATGTGCAATTAATATATAATTGATTTAGTACAAAAATATATAAAAGTAATTGGTTATCTTTAGAGATTTAAATAGATTAGACTGTTCTCTGTGATTTTATTTCTACTATCAGTTTGTCTAGACAATTCTTTTTTGTTTTAACATATCTTTCAGTCTAACCTCTGTGAAATTCCAAATTAGTGGAGATCTCATTAATGAAGCTTTAAAAAAATTTATCTTTCATTTAATAAGCAATTATTTTCTCTCCCTCCTGCCCTTCTAACTATGCTGTTTAAGATACTTTGGCAGAAATTGAATTCATTCCATCAACAATGCTTTCTTCTGAGACAAACATTAGACTCTCCCAGATACTGTTAGAATCACATATGGATAAGCATGTTTATATCTTACTTGAAATGTTCCTTGGATGGAGACATTTCTTTTTCTTTTTTTTTTTGAATTTTGCTTTTTTGGAAGCAATAGGGATTAAATGACTCAGTCACATAGTGTCTGAAGCATGGTTTGAACTCAAGTCCTTCTGACTCAGGCTCTATCCACTGTACCACCTGTTTAGATTTTTAAGATAATAGACAAATCCCTAGACCTAAGGCTGGATGAGTGAATTCCATATTAAATGAGAAGGAGACTGTAGCATTAGTGCTAGCTCAATAAGTAATGAAGAGTTAAGGTCCTAAGACAGATCATCACAATCAGGAAGGGAGAATTCATCTCATCCTTAGCTACTCTTTCTAATAAGCAATAGGAATTGTGAGTTAATCAATCCCTTGGCTTTCATGACCTCAATATATTATATTTACATATTTATATACATATATATTTTACCATTGTCAAAGTACTTCCATATATATCAACTTTAAAAAAAAAGTCTTTCATGGAAATTTCATGGAAATCAATGATCATCTCAATGAAGATAACTCAAAAATGTTTACATCCAGTTCTAATTTCTTTCCTGAGTGCAGATCTACATCACCAGATGCTGACAGGGCATCACAAATCTAAAACTCAACTTTTCCCAAACAAAATTCAATATATGCACTCTGCTCTCTCTCTCTCTCTCTCTCTCTCTCTCTCTCTCTCTCTCTCTCCCTCCCCATCTCTCAGTCTCTCAGTCTTTGTCTCTGTTTCTGGGTCTGTCTCTATCTCTCTCTGTCTCTCAGTCTCTGTCTCTGTCTGCCTCTGTTTTTCTCTCTGTCTCTGTTTCTCTGTCTCTGACTATCTGTGTCTCTTTTTCATTCTCTCTTATCTCAGTCACTCATTAACTGTTTGACTCTGGGCAACTCACCTAACTTCTGTTTGCCTCAGTTTCCTCAGTTGAAAAACGAGTATATTAGTAACACCTAACTTGCAGGCTATTTTGAAGGTTAAATGAGATGATAAAATGCTAAGCAAAATGCCTGGAAAGTAATCGGTGTTGTATAAATACTTACTCCTTTTACCTTCTCCCATCAATTCCAGATTTATAGGTCAGAATGCTGGTGATACATTTTTAAAAATTTATTTGGGATTTGCTGATTTCATTCTTTGTTCATATTTGGACCTCTTGTTTGTATCATTTTACTTTTTGATTATCTTCTCTCTTAAACTTACCTTGCTTTTAAACTTATTTCTATTAGGGGATCATCCTTACAGTCACCCAGGTTCATAATCTTGGAACCATCCATAACCCTTTACTCCATCTCTATCTTCATATCTAGTCAGTTGAAAAAAAATCTTGTCTAGTCTGCCTCTACTTCATTTGTGGTACCTATCACTTCTATTTACTCCCACAGCTACCATTATAGTTTTGCCATCTCTTGGCATCTCTCATTTGGGTAGTTTTCAAAGTTCAAGTGTCCCTTCTGGTCAATCCATCTACCACTACAGCTACCACTGACTGACTATGCTGCTTCTGTTCTTCAGAAATTTCAGTGGCTCTACATTGCCATTAGGATTAAATGCAAAATCCTTGGCTTGGCATTTAAAACCCTTCATGATCTGGCTTGAGTTGACCTTTCTAGGTTTATTTCCTAGTACTCATTGGCCAGAACTTTTGTCCATCCTTTCCAGAGAAATCAGTCTACTTGCTGTTGCTCATACACTACAACACTTAATCCAGTTTACCTCAGTTTCTTCATGTGTAAAATGAGTTGGGGAAAGACATGTCAAACCATTCCAGGATTTTTTTGCCAGGAAATTTTGAACAAGTCTCAAAAACAACCATCTGAACACATGTTGTATTCTGCCTTCCCTCACTCTACTACCATCTTTTCTACCTTATATGAGTAATCAAGGACTTTGTGTGAAGGCAGTTACTTTAGTCAAAAAAAAAAAAAAAAAACATTGACTCTAGAATTACAGGAATTGAATTGTAATCCTTCTTTGTTACATATTTACTATCTGTATGACATTGTGCATGTACTGAACTTCCCTGAACCTCCATTTTCTCATCTGTAAAATGTTTTGGACTAGATAGTCTCTAAGATTCTTCCTAGCTATACATCTCTATGCTTCATGGAATAAGGATATTTTTTTGGGGGGGTAGGTTCTGTGCCTAGCACAATTCCTCATACGTGCTGAATATTTAAGAGATACATAATAGACTTATTGAACAGATTGGAATGGAATTAAATTTTCCCAATAATTCTGTGAGGAAGTTAGGGCAGGCCTTACCTACCTTTGTACAAATAAGGAAACTGAGACCTAAAGAGATGAAGTCACTTCCCCACTTTTGGCTAGTTACTGGCAAAACTAGGACTAGAACATAGATCTTTAAGACCTAGAACTTTGCACTTTCCATTAAACCACAACTGCCTCCGGGATGGATAAGATGCCAAGACTCACCCATGATATACATTGGAGAATCTTTCTAGTCTTTTCTCATAGTTGAAATACTTCTTTTCAGCAAAAACTCAAAATATTTCAGATTCATGCTAATCATTTTCAGAAAGAAGTGGGGGAAGAAAACACAACTTTGAGTGTTGCAAACAAACCCCTTCAGCTAATAATTGTGTAATAACATTGACCTAGTCAGTTCCTGTTTTCATTTTCCACAGATCTATTCTGGTATCAGTTTATTCCCTTGAAGTGGATTTAGCAAGTTCTTAATAATTAAAAAAAGAAAGAAAAAAACAAAGACTTTATGCTATTTCCATCTATGATTCTATCTTATAATCCTCTTCCTTGGACATTTTGAAATGTTTTACAGTTGTATTAAAATAGAAGTTTAAGATGTTGATTAAACTAATACAAAAGCAATATTAAACAATTAAAAAAACCAGCCTTTCAGTTGAATCAGTCACTTAAAACTCAAGAATATAAAAATACATAAGGAAGTTTAATACATAACTTATCTGTCTCCCTCTCTGTCTCTGCATTTACCTATCTCTCTCTCTCTCTCTCTCTCTCTCTCTCTCTCTCTCTCTCTCTCTCTCAGAGGTTTAAGAAAGGAAAGAAACAGAAGCAGTGAAAGAAACAGAGAAGTAGACAAAGGAAGAATGGATGGAAATTGCTAGTGGAGAAAAGAAAAGAGTGTATTTACCTTTAAAGTGATCTGTATATATGGCATCTAATATGCACTTCTATAGATTTGAAGGAGGTGGCATAAAGAAGTGGGGGAAATGCTATGAAAAGCCAGATACTATGTAAGGAACATACCTCAATATCAGAGTGAGACTTTCAAGATAAAAAATCTGACAAAAAAATTCTTTCCTTGTGCTAGTAATAGCATCTCCAAATGGAACAAATGGAAAACATTTACCTTTCACTGTTTCTTCTGTGTTTGCTTTTGACATTATAGTCAGATCAGACCAACATTACAACCAACTCTCAATTATTCAGTGTTTGACTGTGATCTGTAGATTATCCATGATCCTTTGCCTCTCTTTTCTGCTGCTCTCCTCCTTAGTTAGTTTTCTTCTTTCATAATCCTAGAGCCATAAAATGTCAGTTAGAAGAGATCTTAAAGGTGAACAACTCTAGTTCTTTCATTTTATACATGAGAAGCATGAGGGCCCAGACAAAGGAAGGGACTTGGCCAAGAACATACAACGAGCCTATAATAATGTCAAGACTCATACCCATGTCTCCTGATTCTTAGACCAACCCTCTTTCCATTATGCCACAAGAAAATGAGATCAGTTGGCATTGCTTAGTGAGAACAGCTCTAGTTTAAAACCAGTTGGACTGAAAGAGTTCAAATCATATTAATGACTTTTGGGAATTATGCAAAGCTCTTTCTAAACCTTAAAGCACTATGCCCATATCATGTATTATTGCTGTTGTTGCTACTACTGCTGTTTTTATTATTATATATCCATGCTGTAACTAGCCTGTTATTTGGCATGGATACACTGATTGACAGTCAATATATTTTACGTGTTACAATGCTTTTTCTATTGTTATCTTTAAAACCACAATTAACAGGACATATTATCAGGAGGCCACCAATACTATTTGATCTCCTTTCTTTCATTCTCTTCCCTCTTCAATCTATCCTTTTCATAATTGCCAAATTATTATTATTAAGGTACAGACCTGACCATGCCATTATTCTGCTCCAGAAAATTAAATGACTTTTTTTAGGATAAAATATAAACTTCTCTATTTGGGGTCAATAAGAATCAGACATGACTGAAAACAAATGAACAACATTTGGTATTTAAAACCCTTCACAATTTGACTTCAATATTTCTTTCTAGAAATGTCACATTTCTTTTTTCCACTTCCTATATGATGATCCATATATATGATGTTTCATCTCCAATCTTCATATCTGTTTAGAATGTCTTTGCACATGCCTATAGCTTTTAGAAATTCTTTTCTCTATTCAAGGATTAGCTTGTCCCCTAACAGGCCTTTTCAATTTTCAATGATACACACTCTGTACAGAAATTATTTTGTGTTTATATTGCATCTAATTATCTGCATGCACATTATTTACCCAAATCTGGATGGATTCTTGAAGACAGAATTTTTTTCTTTTTATCCTCAGTATCTTGTACAGGCTTATGATCTAAGGTAGAGAACACAAAATATGCTTTGAATAAATAAATGTATGTTGAATTATCCAGAGTCTCTCTCAATTGCCTTTCTTTAACTATAATACTTACTTGGCACCTAGGTATATAGTAGATAAGTTATATCTCTTGCAAGGTCCTGTACTACTAGTTAACTCTTAGGATAATTTTTTGTGTGCATATGTCTCCATTTTCCAACTGAATTATAAGCTAAGTGAGGGCAGGACCTACCCATCATGTCTCTTTGAGTTTCTTAGAGATGGATATATCATGCAGATAGCAGGTGGTCATTAAATAGTTATGGACCTACTGAAATGCTTCCCTTTAGTTCACTTTCATTGAATCCCTTTTTCTAGTATCCTTGAATTTTTCTAAGTATTTTTTGTATTTTTCCTATTTTCACATGGATGTGAAATTGGAGCATTCACATAGCTTATGAAATAAGTAGGCATTTTAGGCTACAATGGCTTAATCATACCATGTCATACTTTTAATACTTACCCCCTACCAGGCCACATACTTTTGGGAGCCTGGAAATGTTAGCACATGCTACACAAACACACACAAACACACACACAGACACACTATTGGGGGGAATGCAATGGAAGACTGCAAGACTTAGTTTAATAGTCAGAATGCTTTTGATACCTCACATACTTTGGAGAAAAGCTCCCTGACCACTTCTAACATAGGGTGGTGGGTGGCCCAGCCTGTTCTTGGGGCAGATGCTCTGCTACAACTCCTAGTGAAGGGGCGCCTGTCTGCCACATTGCTAAAATAGGTCCCTGCTCTATGTAGGTGAAGGGACAACTGTCTGCAAAAACCAAGGCTTGGCAAACATATGTTTGGCAGACTCTCACTCCATTTAACACATTTGTGCTCATAGACAGCCTTCTAAAGCAAAGGGGAAAATAAAGAGACGAGGAATAAATACATTCTTTTGATTCACTGGAAATGTGAAGCTGGGCCAAATCAATCCAATCCAATGAAGTGTGTGTGTGTGTGTGTGTGTGTGTGTGTGTGTGTGTGTGTGCTTCCTCCAAGTGAGGATAATTACCAATGTGCCATAAAAGTAGTGGTTTCATGACCCCAGGGCTACCTCCCAACATGCTTTGAGGGCTAGCCCAAATTAGGTCTGGTGGAATTTAACATAAAGGGACGGATTTCATTCCTGAGGTGGGAAAATGTTGCTGTGGATTCCATAGAATGAACCAGAGAGTTTAGGAAATGTGAACCAATAAAATTAAATGAGTTTTCCCCTCTCTTGCTTTTATCACATTATCTACATGGCCTTTATAATTATGATTAATGCCTCCATTGTCAATAGCAATATTCTCCTAATAATTAGATATGACTTCAGGGATTGGCATAATCCAATCAAAAGTTAGAATAATAACTCAGTGGAAGATGGACAAAGTATAAGAAGAATACAAAGGAAGGCAGCAGTTGGACTGCTATATCAATATATCAATGATGATGTGTGTGAGCAATAGCATAATAGACATTACTGAAGATGTAAAGGAAGTAGGTCAATTATGGAGCAAGAATGAGAGATAATTATTGGACAGATTTAGTGATGCATGGGTACCCCTTACATAAAAGCAAAAGAAGCAAACCTTCAGTGAACTGGGTAAATTGTCTTTTAAGTATTATGAAAAGATTCAGACAAGAATTGCAAAGTAGAATTGAGGGGCTGTGATTAATGATAGTAGACAGGGTACCCTCACTAATAAAGTCCCAAATCCTTTAAAGAATAAAAATATTATATATGTAGCAATACTGTTTTATATGTTTCTCATTGTTGTCCCTTACTGAGTTTTACAAATTGACTAAAACCAATTTTCTAATAACTTTAAAAGTTAGGCAAATCATTCTAGCTATAAGAAATCTCCTCTTGGTGGAAAGAAAAGAATTCTCTGTAGTCCTTTTTATGAATCTTACCTTCTACTGGGTGATTGGTTTCTATAACCTAATAGCTGGGAAGTAGGAGAAGGAGGAAAAGTTTTTAGAATTTCTTCAAAAATGACAGAGGTAGGTTAGAGAAAGAAAAAGAATATGTTTGACCCCATGTCTCAAGATTCTATAATGGAACTTAAGTCTAGAGGAATAGGGAAATCCTCAATTCTCACAATGCAGAATTGGGACTACTTTTGCTCCTCTCCAGACATGAGTTACTTCTCTCTTGCTCCATGATTTTTCAAAGTTTATCCATAGGGACTCAGAAATCTCAAAGTCTTCTGATACTTTGAAATGCTGCTTTATTAGATCTTGGGACTTGAACCCTCTGAAGAATTCAAATTGTCTCTCATTTATCTTGGGTTTCAATTCTATTATTAATTTTTATTCTATACTTCCTGCCCTAAAGTCCTCTTTCTTTATAAAACAGGAATCTTCTTAACTATTTTGTTTTTTGGACCCTTTTAATAATCTTGTGAAACCTATGAATCCCTTCTTAGAATAATATTTGTAAATAAGAGAAAATTATAGCATTAAAAAAGGAATGCAAATATATTGAAATGCAGTTATGACAAAAAGGCACAGATCTCAGGTTAAGAACCCTTGTAATAGAGATGTCTTTCCCTCTCTTTATCATATATCATCACCATTCCAACTTTTATACCTTCCTTAATTTTCCTGTTGTCTTGTCCCCATAATTGCTTTCAAAAACTTCTTTTTATCATCCTTAATATTGATAACAGGGCTTAGCATATTCTGAGCATTAACCTTCCAGACATTCTTACAGGGCAATGTGCAGAATCATGTTTATTATACAACCTTACCTATTTTACCCTTTTTGTAATCTTAATCTATATTTTTCTCTTTGAAATATGGTGAGATTCACATATGCTCTTCTCCTCCTTAAGGGAAGGTATCCTTGCTGACTCTGCTTATACAAGGACCCAGTCATATACCTTCTAGCAAAGCATGTTGGGGCTAAACAAGTGAAATACCATCTGCATTTCTCTCTATTTGAGTATGATGATTCCTTACCTCCCCATTGTAAAGAACAACTTTGTCTAACAAAAGAAAAATTTACTTTTATTCAGTATACCATGATCATAATTTTTTTTATTGGTGATACTTAAAATTATTGGTTGGAAGTAAAAAGTAAGAATTGAGGACAATATAATGGTTGTATTATGATATATGAAGTAGTATGTGGGAGGGATTGGGAAGGCATGTGTGTGTGGGGGAGGAAAAAAAGTCTTTATTCAGTATTTACTATCAGCTAAACACTGTATTAAACTCTTTCTAAATATTATTTCATTATATATAAGATACACAAATATAAATGTGTATATATACAATACATATGTGTATATTTATATATATTTATAGTCTAATATATATGTATATATACAAAATGGATTTTTCCATTCTCCCTTCCCTACCCCCTCTATACCATAGATAAAAAATTTCAAATTCCATTTGTTTACTTGGATACATTCCCTGTAACAACTGCATATACTTGAGTATATGAACTAGGGAAAGCCACCAACCCACAGCAGAAGAGTTTAATCCCACCAGCTGAAGGGCTTACATGCTATAAGAAAATGGGCTTAGCTTGGCTAAAATTCTTCACATGGACCACCTCTGTATTTTTTAGTGAGGATCCGTAAGCCTTGTATGAGTGCTGTGGCCATGATGATCCAAGTCCACCATGAAACCTGGCAGTAGAGAACTGAAAGTCAGGAATGGCTCAGTGGTAAGAATGGTGGGTTTGGATCCAGTGGGGATTGGTTTGAATTCCAGCTCTACTTTGAGACCCTATACAAATCATTAAAGAAATAGGGTAGAAGAAGACTATACCAGTGTTAGTTCTTAGCAGTTCCCAAGACTCAATTGTTAAATTTTCAGAATTCAGCAAATTCAAGAAAACAGAGCTTGTTATTATTTTGATTGTTGAGATCTAAAAATGTTATGGAGAAAATGGTAATATTGCAAACGAAATTTAAATGTACCTCTAGCATACCCCTCTCATCCCCTCACTGCCTGAGAGTTGGTTATTAAACATTTGCAAGCACCCAACTGAACTTTATCACCTCTAATATCCATCTCTGTTCTAAATATTTTTGTCACTTTATTTCAGTTGTTTCTTTTTTAATTAGGTTTTTGCAAGGCAAATGGGGTTAAGTGGCTTGCCCAAGGCCACACAGCTAGGTAATTATTAAATGTCTGAGGCCAGATTTGAACTCAGGTACTCCTGACTCCAGGGCCGGTGCTCTATCCACTGCGCCACCTAGCCACCCTATTTCAGTTGTTTCTTAATTTTATAAACTGTATTTAGAAATACCTTTGCAAGCAAAGGGAAGTGGTCAATGAAGGTACTTAATCACTGGATTCTGATATTGAGGGAGAAAGGTTCATTTGCTCTTACATATACGTTACTCATCCTCACGGTTGGTTTCAATTGATAATTACTTGACTTCACTCTACTCTTTTAGTGGTGATGTTTTCAGGACTCTCCAACATCTCTAACAGAATGGCAAATACACTAGATTAAAAAAGGCAAAAGACAAACTAGAAAGTTTTTCTGTCTTTTCTCCTCTTTCTTCTTGCTCCCCCCCCAATTCTTAGGGTCTTAGATTTTCAGCTGGAAAAAGAGATCATCTAGTCTAGGGGGTCTTAATCTATTGTGTCATGAATCCCTTCGACAGTCTGGCAAAACCTAAAGGGAACCTTTTTTAGAATTATGTTTTTAAATGTATAAAATAAAACACATGATTATAAAGAAGTTCTATTGAAATAATTATGAAAACATTTTTTTAGAAAAGAAATTTACAGGGGCAGCTAGGTGGCACAGTGGATAGAGCCCCGGCCCTGGAGTCAGGAGTACCTGAGTTCAAATCTGACCTCAGACATTTAATAATTACCTAGCTGTGTGGCCTTGGGCAAGCCACTTAACCCCATTGCTTTGCAAAAACCTAAAAAAGAAATGAAAAGAAATATACAGACTCCAGATTAAGAACAAAATTCCTTCATTTTGTAGATGAGGAAACTGAGGCTTGAAAATTTCAAGTGACTTGCTCAAAGCCAACTAACTAGCAAGTTGGAAGAGTCTGAATTTGAAAACAGGTGCTCTGACTCCAAGTTCAAGACTCCTCTTTTGTTTCTTCGTCATTTCTTTTAACACTTTCCAGTGTAGAGACCTTTTCCAACTGAAAAAAGGAATCAGAAGTCAAATTTTATTAGAACAGTTAAGAAAATAGCAACAAAACAAATAAAAGATCAAACAATATGTAAATTTAATAGCAGCTTCAGAGGTGCTAACTTTCTTCAGGTATTATAGACAATCAGCCCCAGGACATGATTCACAAGTTTCAGCTATGATGCTAGCTCACTGTGGTTTTTTGGGTAAGACTGTAAATCAAGGTAAAGATATATTTAAAAAGTGGATTGATTTTTCCTTGAATTTATTTATTCATTCATCAAACAAAAGTATTTAATGTTTTCAGAGTGCTGTGGGGGAGCTTATTTTTTAAAAGCAGATGACATGTGTAAAAGAGTTGTAATCTTGTTGAGAAGATGAAAGTAAGGAGATAATATAAGTGAAAGACTATTATATTATGACTTGTGAGGGAAAACAAGGGAAGACAGTATAGACTGAGATTAATCAATTAACAATTTTTCTTTGGAATATTTCATTTCATATTCTATGTATATTTATGTGTATGTTAAAGACAGAAAGATAGAGAAGGAGGGGGAGATAGAGACAGAGAGGAAGACGGACAGAGATAGACAAAGACAGAGAGAGACAGAGACAGAGACAGACAGAGGCAGAGAAACAATCAGACAGAAGTGGATACAGAAGAAGGTCTAAAACTGTATGAAAGGATCAAGGGATTTAAGCCAGCTGTGAAACAGCTAGAATGGGGAGAGAAGCAAAGTAACACTCAACAAAAATGAAAAGAAGAAAGTGAGCACTATGTCCTGTGGAGGCTTATAATTGTGTAGCCCATTGTCTATAATCACATGCAGAATTCTTTTCCTCAGCAGACCTGTTGATATCTGAAGCTTGGTTCATAGTTGTTGTGTATGGGGGAGGGGTATCACCTTTCAGAATCTATCTTACTTTGGCCCTGCTAAGTGAAATCAGAATAAAGGGGCAAGTGGAAAGAAGGAGGAGGAGGTGGGATTTTAGTCAGGAGATTGGGTTCAAAGAGCCAGGAGGCTCTTCTTATTGCAGGTCACTTTTCATTTTCAGGTTTCAATTTCTCTTCTATAAACTAGTAGCATCTACTATACCATAGGCAATTTGGGCTAGTTGAATTCTAATGGAGGTTTGAATAGCTGATCCCATCTCTGATGTTTAGCACCTGTGTAACATTAACTAAGTCACCTCACCTCCCTGGGTCTCAGTTTCCTCATCTATTAAAATGAAGAATTGGACTAGATGGACTCCAAATTTCCTTTCACAAATCAAGATCTATGATCCTATAAGCTCTACAATATATTACAGTTCAAAAATCCTATAATCCTGTGGACTTTTTAGTTTGTCAAGGAAGATGCCATTTGTCACAACCCTTTCTTTGTTTCCCCTCAACCTTTATACTTTACACTAATTGCCAGAGTACTGGTTATACCAATTATATACATTGGGAGTCAATGGATGAGCATTAAGTGTACAAAGTGCCAGAAACTGTCTTGAGGAAGGAGGATCCAAGAAGAAAGAGGATATAGTTTTTTCCTCAAACATTTGAAAGAAGAGCTCAAATTTTTATGAAGGTGAAACACAGAATACTGATAGCAACTCAGAATCAATTGTTGACAAAACCAGAGAGAAAAAGACACAGGATCTTAGAACAGAGAGGTGGACCTTCAATGCCATTTAATCCAAAGACCTTATTTTACAGATGGGAAAAGTGAGACTCAAAGAGGGTAGTGAGCATTGAATGGATATGCCTACTGAATAAACCCTCTACCAGCTGTATTTCTTCAATTCCACCCTCTCCATTTTACTTTAGAGACAAGGGAGGCAATAAACTGAAGCAAGTTGCATCCAAGTCAAGAATATATTTCCTCATAAATCTTGAGAAATATAGGTGATCAAAGATGTCACAGATGGAAAAGCTTCCAGAGTCAGCGGGTTTGCCAACATATGGGTTGGGATAGCTCCTGAGGGAGTAATTGCAAACACCAAGGGCAAAAACAAGCAGGAACTCATCTCTGGACTTCACATCACCATGTGCCAGGTAAGTGAGTAATAAAGGCATCATCGGCCATGATTTAATCGTAGCTTATCCGGGTGAGCTGGCATGGATTACTAAATCTCAGTTGGATAAAACAGCCAACCCAATGTTGGCCCAATGCAGAGCCCACCTGGTCATTTCATTCCACCTGGATCAATGGAATAACACTTCAGAGGAAAAGAGGAAACCATCATTTGGGGAGAGAGAGATGGCTCCCACATTTTCTGATT
The DNA here is from genome assembly GCF_037893015.1 of Macrotis lagotis. NCBI lineage: Eukaryota > Metazoa > Chordata > Mammalia > Peramelemorphia > Peramelidae > Macrotis > Macrotis lagotis. Next base: position 89,427,108 of record NC_133665.1, read on the forward strand.
TAGACTTGGAAGTAGATAATTTACTCTTTCATTTTCTCTCACATTAAGTGGAGAGTGAGAAAGGGAAGGAATATAATTGTCTCATCTCTTTTGGTTGATTTTACTCAACTGTGAAAGACTTTCTGAGCTTTTTTTTGGATGAATCAAATAAATATAGTTGTGTTTATATGCTCCTTGAAGATCTCCAAAGTACTTTACTGTAAATATATACATTATATTAAATGAGTCTCATAATAACTTCATGACATGGATATAATAAGTATTATTACCTACATTTTAAAAATAAAAATGAAGTTATAAGATTTACTAAAAGTAGAAAAGTAAAAGGGACAGTTTGAAACCTCCAAACTGTATTCTACCATAGTACATTGACTTCATTCATAAAATACAGTATATGAACAATAAAAAGCTCTGCATTAGACCAGATTTTTTTCTTCTTTCTAATATCCACTCAGTCAGGGTCATAAGATGGTTTACTGACTAGGGTGGAATGGAATCACGTTTGTTGATATTAATAACTTAAAAGAATGAATGAATACAGTATTTATTATGCACTTATTATGTTAAAGCATTGAGATACAAATAGAAAAAGTAGCACAGTTCCCTTGCTAGTGCCTTGGGAGCTCCTAAGATTCTCACAAGCTGATAGGAGAGACAATGCAAATAGAAGTTTTCATTTGTAAGACACAGGGATGGCATTTATCTTTAGAGTACTGCAATAAAATAGATGCCAACACCTATTCTTGAATATCACTTCCACTGATAAAATCATCTTGCTTTTTTATGTTCTACCCTTTGATAGTGCCAAGGACTTTGGAGACAAGAACTTCCTTTTCTGAGTCTTCTATAGATGTGACTATAGAACCTCTAAAAGCAGTTACTAGGCTCCTTGTCCTTAGGGTAATTTACATAATGTAATACAGTTCACAAAAGACATATTTTATTTGATTTATACAATTATGTGAATCAGTGCAAATATTATTAGTCCCATTATAGGGAATTATGCTTATGATGTTATGGGTGTAGAAAACTCTTGATTAAGTAAGGTCCCTCTACCAAAGCAGGCAGGGCCTGCTAGTAGGAGAGCATTACCTAGACCATTAGCACTGGAGGTTTAAGTGACTTATCAGGAGTCACATCTTGGGTCAGAGGCAGGACATGAACCCTATATTTTACACCAAAGGCCTGCTCTCTATCCATATTCTCTAATATCTCTATTATGAGGAAAAGTGAAACTTAAACCTCTTGCCTTTGAACTTTGGTGTCCTGAAAATTAATTCTTTAGTACTACATAATTCACAGTTCTATTTCTTTATACTTTCCATTAAATAGATAAGAAAACTTAGGGAGCAGGGAGGTTTCATTAAGTGACTTGCCCAGAGTCACACAGCTATTGAGTGTCTGGGGCAGGATTCCAATAGTCTTCTTGACTCCAAGTCCAGTGCTCTAATTACTACACTATATATGTCTGCTTTCCAAAGTACTTTCTTCAGCTTCAAAAAGAATTATTATTGCTATTATGTTATTTATAATTCAAATGTATGACAACCATACTTTCATCTGAGTATTTGATAAAGTACAGAATAGGTGTGTGAGACATTCAACAATGAACCTTTCAAGTTAATAATAACCCATTATTGACAATATTGGTGGTCTGATTTTTTAACCACCTCTGAATCCAAGTAACTGTATTACCAATATCATCACATCTCTCTAACTTGACAAAGATAAAATCAGATACTTTGTCAAATGCCTTGCTATAATTCAGGTAGACATATATAGTGTAGTAATTAGAGCACTGGAGTTAGAGTCAAAAAGACTTTTGGAATCCTGCCCCAGACACTCAATAGCTGTGTGACTCTGGGCAAGTCACTTAATGAAACCTCCCTGCTCCCTAAGTTTTCTTATCTATTTAATGAGAAAGTTGTCCTCAGTGGTCTTCAAGGTCCTTTCCTTCTTTAAAATGATGGTCCCGTGATCCCATCTCATTGGCATTTCCATGATCTAGTCTAGCAACCTTGTCATAAGATGACATTATGAATCACCATCATAATGGATGGTCTAGTCTGACCTACTTTTGATGAAGTCATAGTGGTTTTTAGTGATCACTGTTTCCTTTTCTAAGTTCTTATAAAACACTCCTTTTACAATATGGGCGAGAATCCTGCCAAGACTCGAAATCAAATTTACCATCTTTTAGTTTACAGAATCTGTGTTCTTTTTTTTATTAATAGAGGCATTTACTCATAACCATCCCGGAATACCACTCAAACTTCATGATTTTTAAGGAACAGCAATTTAGCTTAATAATTGCTATTGCCAGGGGTGTGTGTGTGTGTGTGTGTGTGTATGTGTTGTTTCCATACCTTTGGGATGTAATTCATCTGAGTCTGGTGACAGAAATTCATTAAAAGTTGCCAGGGACAGAAGAAGAAATCAAAGCTATCTATAGTCATATGAAAAAATGTTCTAAATCACTATTGATTAGAGAAATGCTACTTTGAGGTACCACCTCACATTTATCAGATTGACTAATATGACAGAAAAGGAAAAAGAAAAATGTTGGAGGGAATATGGAAAAATTCAGTCACCAATGCACTCTATGAATTGATTAAACCATTTTGTAGAGCAATTTGGAACCATGCCCAAAGGACAATAAAGCTGTACATACCCTTTGACCCAGCAATACCACTATTAGAGCTGAATCCAAAAGATATCAAAGAAAAATGAAAAAGTCCTAATTGTACCAAAGTGTTTATAGCAACTCTTTCACTGATGACAAATAATTGAAAATTGAAGGAATGCTCATCAATTGGGTAATGGCCTAGTATATTATATTATATAATTGTCAAGGGATACTGCTGAACCATAAGAACTGATAAGAGAATGGTGATTTCAGAAAATCCTGGGAAGATTGATATGAGTTGATACAAAGTGAACTGAGCAGTTAGGTACACAGTAATAGCAATGATGTAAGATGAACTAAGTCATGTTTCTCAGCAATACATTGATACAAAATATTTTCAAAGGATTTATAATGAAAAATGCCATCTATCTACAAAGAAAGAATTGATGAAGTTCAAGTGCTGCTCACTTGTTTTTAAAAAAGTTTTGAAATCTTCCTTGCTTTTCCTGGTGTTTTATTATCTTCACTAATTCTTTTTCTTTGTTTTCTCCTGCAATATTGCATGTATGGAGATATGTTTTACCATGATTTCACATTTATTGTTGCTGTTCACTTATTTTACTTGTGTCTGACTTTTCATGACCCCTTTAGGGTTTTCATGGTCAAGATATTGGAGTGGTTTGTCATTTCCTTTTCCAGATTATTTTATAGATGAGGAACTAAGGCAAATGGTGTTAGGTGACTTGCCCAGAGTAAAACAGCTAACAATGTCTGAGGCCAGATTTGAATTCAGGAAGATGAAGCACCACTGTGCCACCTAGCTGCCCCTTCTTAATCTATATGAAATTATACATATACAGTTATTCCTTCCACATCATGGGATTTAGGGGTGTGATATACTCATGGTTTAGAAAATCAATCTAATTTTTTTTGGTTATTCCTTTGTAACAGAGAAGAATTCTGAATTATGATACTAAAAGATAAAATATGTTGATATTATACAATACTGTACATGCATGCTTGAGCTTCTAAATTTTTTGTGTCATATGCTGACCTTCATAATCATTTGTGGCTTCTACCAAACTCCCCCCAAATTCCCATTTAATTTCTTGTGATAACCTGCAGAATATCAAAACTATGATTGGGAAAGTTGCTATGTGAAAGAGATAATTGTAATAATCTATATCAAATTGTTTCCTTCTCATGGAGGGGATAGAGGAGAGAGGAAGAGAATTTGAAACTCAAAAATTATAAGAATTGAACATTAAAATTGTTTCTACATGCAACTGCAAAAAATTAAAATAAATACATTAAGAAAGAAATAAAAAAAAATGGCCCCAGTTTAAAAAAAGGTAGCCAGGAGTTTGTTTCCTTGCCATCTCCCTCTTATCATGAATTTCAACTCCTTGTTAATTGTTTTATCTTTCTGGGTTTTAAGAAGATTGTTTTTAAGAGGGGAAAACAAATGTGAAATGAAAATTTAGTTTTTTGTTGCTCCCTGTCTATCATCATTGCTACACTGAGAAGAGAGACACTGTCCCTTATTTACTTTTTCTCTTGCCCCTCCCCATAGCTAAAAAACCCCTTTTTGATATCCTTAGCATTCCTAATCAGCTTCAGCTCAATTTGAACTTCAATGTTATCGTCAAATTTTTATAGAATTACACTGTTCTTTTTTAGTTATCTTCTATTATCTTGCTTTATTTCTCTTTTCTATTACATCCTATTTCTATTCTAACATTTCTATTTTTGTTTTCTCCTAGTCGAGCCTTTAAAATCTAAATTGGCCTAATAAACTCCTTGTGCTTTCATATCTATCTCCTTAGATAATTTCTACATTTCCTCTCCTTATCAGAATTGTTTGTTTTGTCATATTAGAATTTCATTCTTGAGAGCTTCCTTCCTCTCATATTCCAATCTTCCTTACTGAGTTTTAGATCACAAAATTCTAACTCATTTTTCTGAACTCTTGGAAACCTGCTCTTCCAAATTTAAACTATACATAAGACTATAACTGTTTTTCCTTTACTTCTCTATCAGGAAATCGAAGAATAGCTTTTTTTCATCTCTAATTAATCAGTGTTAATAAATTAGAAACCTGTAAAAAAAGCAACATTTGCTCTAATTATTTCCTTCACCTTTTTTGCTTGGAGTCATCACTAAAGCAAATCAGCTGTTTTACTTTGGTATTCAAAAGATCTTCAGTTTCAGCTAATGTTCAGATAATTAAGCTTTCCTTCATTATCATATCATGGCAGGTTTGTGATCTCTTCCTTAAACTACTCATCCATTTTTTCCTTTTGTTCAGTTAGTCTTCAATAGAGTTTTACGAGAACATCACTTCTGTTTCTCCATCCCTCAATTCACACCTAAATCCTTTTTACCTTTATTATCTTGTTCCTAGATTTCCTTGTTAGTATAATTGCTTCTGCCTTTTCCCTTTTAAATTTATTATATGCCTTTGAAATAAATTATGATTGTATATGGCCATATCTTAGTTATAAGTCCAATTTTTCCAAGTGTCAGCAGTACCTATGGTTGAGGTTGAATTTGTTTTCTCATATAAGGACAACTAGGTCACCCTGTTTATAATTTCTACTTTCTGCCTGCATATCTGACATCAATTGTCATCACAATCTCTCTTACTGGATACACATTGTCTCTAGTGATTTTCATTTGCCTGTGATCCTGTAGTATGTGACTTGCCAGTTTTATATATATATATATATATGCATATATTATATGCATATATATACACATACACACATATACACACATCTATATAAGCATATACACACAAACACACACATATATGCTTTCTTATATATGCTGCTCTTTGTCTTCCTCTTTTAAAGCTCTTTTGATTGGATTAGCAAGATACTCAGAAAATACATTTTTCAAAATTTCATTAGTTATATCCCATACCTAGTCAAGGGCTTACCATAACTGTAGTTTTTAATTTGATCTAGAGATCCAGATCTCATTTGTAGATACTTTCTTCTTTATCAGTTCTTCATTTTGAAAAAAATGACTTTTTTTCTTTTTTTTCTTTTGCAAGGTGGCAATGGGGTTAAGTGTCTTGCCCAAGGTTACATAGTTAAATAACTATTAAGTGTCTGAGAACAGATTTGGATGCAGGTCCTCCTGACTCCAGGTGTGGTGCTCTATCCACTGCACCACCTAGCTACCCTGACTTTTTCTTCTTAAGTCCCAATATCGAACCAGCATCTATGTTGAAAGATTAGTAATGTCACTAAGGTAATCAGTTACTTGCCCAGATTTCATAACATAGAAATGTTTTTTACATTTTTCTGTATGAATCCTAAAGAGTAGGTCAAGTCTTTCATTTTGAGAAGTGCCAAGAAGTTCTTTAACAATCTCAAATACAAATATTTGGGGGTACAAAGAGAGAAGGAAGAAAGTCCCTATTCTCAAGAAACTTATAATAGTAAGATGAGGCAACAGAAAGGAGATTTCCAGTTCCAGAGTTCCACCATCACTGATGGTGATTGATCTTTAAAAATTTAATTTCTATTGATAAAATCACACCCATTTATGATATTGGACCATTTTATAATACCAAGAACTTTGGTGTTGAGAACTTTGGTGTAGGTCTTCAATAACTCTGGCTGCAGCATGTGTAATGAAGTTGCGGGGCTCTACTTATTCAAAAATGCTTTCTTGAATCTTGGCTTTGGGTGTTGGACTGGAAGTAAGATTTGTGGTCTGGGGGGTGGGTGGGGAATACTACTATTTTCAGGACTACTGGACATACTGGCCACTCTACTGTTTCTGTCATGTCAACAAATATTTATCTTGCCAAACTTTAGCCCTAAGTCATTAACTACTACTACTTTTTTCCCTAATGTGTTTAATTGAACCCTCTATAGGAAGTCTCCTGTGTATTCTTCAACTTCCAATATTCATTGGTCCTTCTCTTTTTCCTTTTCCATGCATGTTTTTCTATCTTCCTACTTCCTGACACACTTGAGGATTTTCCTAAGGATAGCTAGGTGGTGAAGTGGATAGAGCCTTGGATTCAGGAGGACAGGAGTTTGAATCCAATCCCAGACATTGCCATTTACTAGCTGTATGCCCTTGGGCGAGTCACTTCAACCCCAATTGCCTCACATCCAGGGTCATCTCCAGTTGTCCTGATTGATATCTGGTCACTGAACCCAGATGATTCTGGAGGAGAAAGTGAGGTTGTTGACATTGCACAATATCTCCCACAATCAAATCAGTTCATGTGCTTGTCATAGTATCACCACCCTGACGTGATCTTCAAGAGTGAAAACCAAACATCATCATTAGGATTTTCCTCCACTGCTTCACTAACTCCCCCCCCCTTTTCTTCTTGAATAACCTCTTCCATTTTTCCAGGAATAATTCATTCTCTATACAGTGAGTTTTTTTAAAATCATAATTCACTGTCTTCCCTGAACTGAACAAAGAGCTCTGCCCTTTGGACAGCTAGGTGAGAGAGTGAATGAGTCAGGAAGACCTAAGTTCTAATATGATTTTTGATACTGCATGACCTTGTGCAAGTCACTTAACCTCTGCTTATCTTGTTTTTTCCATCTGTAAACTAGGAATAATATTAGCACTCACTTCCCAGGCTTATTGTGAGGATCAAATGAGATAATAATTATAAAGCACCTGACACAGAATAAGAATTTTACAAATGTTAGCTATTATTATGCTCTGTACTAGAAATAGTTATTTCTCATTTGTTGCAATTGGTCCACTTAATATTCTAACCCTTAAATAACTGCTACCCTAAATCACAACCTTTAACCACCTCACCCCCTTCCACAAAGATTTTTTCTGGGTGCCTTATTCTGACTGTCCATCCTTTCTTCCTTTCCTCCCCACCTGCTACATACTCTCCAACTAAAAGTGAGACTCTTGAGGCCTGTTGCTTAAAAAGAAAGAGAAAATATAACAGAAATGGCATGGGCAAAGATAGTCTACAAGAAGTCTAACTTATATAGATTGTATCTCAAAAGTGTCTTGTACAATCTTAAAAATAATTTCCTTTCCTAGGGAAATTTGATCCTTGGGAACAAGAATTTTCCCTTTCTGACTCCTCTTTTCTTCACAAAAAAGTGTGCTTTCTATTTTAGATTACCCACTACCAATGGCTTAGCTAGAAGCTTTGTTTGAAAGGACTTCTTGGAAGTCCTAGGTTCACTCTTTTGACATCAATGACCTTCTTGATTCAGGGTAGGTTTTTGGTGCCCTGGTCCTATTTTCCACTTAAACAGTTACTAAATACATAATTACCATGTCCGTTAGATAGTCAGTGGCAGAGTTAAAGCTAGAGTCTTCTCTTCTGTCTGCATGATGAATTTGTTTTATACCACATTAAACTACTTTATGGTAACCTGCAAGGTTTCTGTTAGAACAGACTTATGGATGCATCCTAGTACATATAATAATAACTCAAATTTCTATAATGATGGGGCACATGGTCTCTCCCCCGACAGAATGTGAGCTCCTTGGGATTTAGGATTAGAGAGAGGTGAAGAGAGTCTAAATGAAGGTTGTGCAAATCTGGGTAAATATAAAAGATTGGTTCTGAAAGATGTATAGGCAGAGATGTCCAGATATGGCAACTAATTGGATATGTAGGGTGAGGAAAAGAGAAGAGAAGGGTAGGGAAGGGATAGGGGAGGTGAGAGAAGGGGACCTCCGGAAATATCCATAGTAATGGTACTATAATTTGTAGGATGAGTCAACAAGGGAAGTTAAGAGCGACTGGTTATAGAGTTAAGAGGAGAACCTAGAAAAAATAACAACATTAAAATCTAGAGTGAAGAGAGTATTATTAATGAAGTGATCAAATATGTAAAGGTCAACATATGTCAAGGAGGATGAGAGTAAGAAAAAATCATCAGATTTATAAATTAAGGAATCGTTGATAACTTGGGAGAGAGCAGGTTTAGTTGATTGATCAGGTCAGTAGTAGACTGTGAAGTGCTCAGAAGTGAGAAGAGTAGAATTATGAGTAGGAAAAGATAGGGGAGGAGGGGGAAAGTGATTCAACAAAAATCAATTGACATATGGTAAGATAGAAACAATACCACCAGTGGATTTAGGGGACCAGTGTTCAAATCTTACCCCTCATCCTCTTGATCTGCATGACCCAGAGCAAGACATTTAACTTACCTCACTTTCCTTATCTGTAAAATTAGATTAGATTTGATGATTCAACAGCTGGTAAAATATTTATGCCTATTTGTCCTAAAGTTGTTTGGGACATGAGTTAAAGGTGTGATTTTTTCTTCCCTCTTCATGAACACTTCTAAAACATTGCAACTAACTCTACCCTCCCTCTGCAGAAGGAAATCATTTTCCAGCACGTGGCACACAGGCTGAATGTGGTGCTCCTGGATGGTGAACAAAGCTGAAGTAATTATGGGCTTTGCTGAAGCTCTTTGGCTTCCTTTGAGTCAGGGAGAGCAATAGAGCATCTCCAGTCACTTAATTTTTCAAATTATCAAAGGCACTGGGTGAACATGCCCACTCTCAGGGGGACTGCAATAATGTGTGTTCAATGCTCACCCATTCTGGACCCTATCCATTTTCTGGGAGGGAAACACAAGGACTTAATTAATGACTTGATAAAAGTAATCCTGGCACTGGTAATCACAATAATAACAATAATACTTCATAATGTTTTTCACCTGAAGAACTCTCACTTACCTCCAAGTCCACATTTACACAATACAGAGATGTCTAGGAAATCTGATAATCCCACACAGATGGTAAAGCCAGGGTGGTGGTTGGAGAGGTAAAAAAGGGAGGGTCTGTGTGTCTATGTGTGTGTGCATGTGTAGGTAGGTAGGTAGGTCTTATAGGCATAGAGAATGGTAGGCATAGCAAGTAATCCCCAGTATAGGTGCATGACGACTCACGGAGAAATTACGTATAAAAACTTGGATGGATTCATTTTCCCTCGTGTGCACAAACAATACCCAGGCTGTTACTAATAACTAAAAGCTGTTCTTGAACTGGAATGCTGGAGTCTGCTGGCTTCTGAAAGATCAGAGGAAGTTAGTATAACCTGCTTTTTTTGCTTAGTGTGTTGAAAGTCAGGGCATTATAGAATGCAAGAGAAGAAAGGGACAAGGACAGGCATTCTTAACCTTTTTGGGGGGATCATGTACACGCAATCTAGTAAATCTATGTGAGAAGACCTAGTTTGGGTTTTTATTCTTAAATGAACAAAGAATGATAAATGAAAAAGTAAAACTATATGACTTTTCAAGTAGATAGAATAAAATACAAAGGTAAACAATTGATATGCAGTTATTAATATGAATTATATATGTATATATGAATTAAAAGTTTATAGACTCTAGACTAAAATACCTTTCTTACAATCATCTCATTTGGCAGTTTGAGAAACTGAGGCCCAGAGAAAGGAAATGATTTGTCCCTAAATCATAATAAATCAATTAGAAATCCAGATAATATAGATAAAAAGAAATAATAAAAGGAATTCACCCTCAAAAGGAGCATATAGCATGAGGGAAGATGGAATGGAGCAGGGAAGCAATTATAAATAAATAGATACATGAAAGATATATATATATATATATATATATATATATATATATATATATATATAATATATGGAAGGCGGTCTGAAAAGGGGAAGGCATTAGTAGTAGGGCACACCAGTAAATAGCTCCTACAGAAGGAAACTAAGAGATACAGGAAGTAAGGGATTCTTAGAGGTGGGGAAGGACAGAAAATAGGAGTTGGAAGTTGTGTTCATTGGGAGCAGCAAAGAGGACGGTGTGTTTTGATTCATAGAGTACCTGGAGAAAAAATATAGAAAAGATGGAAAGATAGAAAGGGGGCAATTTATATAGTTACAAAAAAGTCTATCTCTGACCATAGTGGGCACTAGTGGTATTTATTGAGTTGCAGGATGGTGTGGTTAAACCTTTGCTTTAGTAAGAGTCATTTTGGCAGCTGTTTAGAATCAAAATTAGAGTAGTGGAAAGACCTGAGGGAGAAAAGCCAATTAATAGACTATTGCAGAAGTCCAGGTAAGCAATGATGAGGGCCTGAATTGGGATTGCATATATCATTGGAGAGAAGTGAACAATTTAAAGATAAAGTAAAGGGACAAATGACAAAATTTGTCAAGGGACTAGATATTTGGGATGAGTGAAAGTAAGAAATCAAGGAGATATTGAAGTTTTAAACCTAAATGATTGGAAGGATTAGTGTTATCTTTGACAAATGACATGGAAATTCAGAAGGGTCTGTTTTGAAGAACAAAGGTAATCACTTGGTTATATTGAGTTTGAGATGTAAGGCATCCAGTTAGGAAGGTCTAATAGGCAACTGGTATTGTGAGACTGGAGCTCAGGATAGGGCATTGGACTGTCTATATAGTTTGGGAATCATCTGCAAAGAGGTAATAATTGAATCCAAGGGATTCCAAAGGATCCAAAGGAGCTGATGAAATCAACAAATGAGGGTATATAAGGTAAAGGAAAAAAGAACTTAGGATAGAACTTTGAATTATGCCCACAGTTTGAGGGCATGGTTTGTATAATGATCTAACAAAGAAGAAAAAGGGAACAGTATCATTAAAAACCCAGAGAGGAGAGTATAATTCAGGAGTAAGGCATCAACACTGTCAAATCTTGAAAAGAGATAGAGATAAGGCAGGAAGATCAAATTAGGAAACTGTTGTAATAATTCAGGATAAAAATGAAAAGGTCTTGAACTAAGGTAGTACCTGTGTAAGTGTAGATATGAGGTGAGATGAGAGAAATTTATGCAGGTAGAAATGAGAAATATTTTATAACTTACTGGATACATGGGGTGAGGGAAAGTGATGAGTTCGAGATAATGCTGAGATTGAAACTGAGGCAGTGGAAGGATGATGGATGGATGTGGAAGGATGGATGACAGAAAAAGGAAAGTGAATATCCCCTGGAAGAGGGGGGGAGATTAGAAAGAAACAAAGGGTTCAGTTTTGGACACATTGAATTTTAGCTTTCTCTAGGTAGGAAATATCCAATAGAGTGACTATTTGATGATAGCAGATAGAAGGTCAGGGAAAAGATGAACTGAATATGTAGGAGGCAAGAGGTTAAGGAACCATAAACTTTGGTTGAAGCAGATTAAGGGACATTTTCCAGGAACAAGGTGAAATAGCACATGGGGTCTTTTAAAAAAATATTCTGGATTTAGCAAACAGCAAAAGGGTTTCCATATATAAAGTAGAAGATAAAAAGATGATTATATATGAAATCACAAATCTCTGTTATGTATACCAACTTTTAAAAAAGTATATAATAAATTCAATATGTTACTTTCAGAGTCATCTTGCTTGTCTGTGCTTCTCACTGAACTTTGTTCTCATCCTTTCTATGTATTTTTTTTAAGATGCTTCAGTGACCACATGGGCCCTGTTTTACTGGGTGAGCTAAGGGATATATGGTGTGTGTGTGTGTGTGTGTGTGTGTGTGTGTGTGTGTGTGTGTGTGTTTGTGTGTGTGTGTTACTCATGTAGGATATATCTATGTCCATATGGATTTGTCTAAATGTGTATTGGCTGGGGAAGCTTTGAAAGGTAATTTGGGAATCTCTCCTACCCCTCTTTAAGGGAAGATTTACTTCTGTCCAGAGATGAGTAGGAAAAGGGGCCATGAGGTTAACTGTTCTGCTCTTTTTCAAAGAGAGAGTACAAGATTAGACATCTGACCCCTCCCCCCAAAAAGGATAATTTAGGGTAATTATTTTTTCTTAAGTTCAAGCTGCTTTCCTGATCACTCATCCCTTAAAGAGAAAGGGGTGCCACCAAGCTTATATCTAAAGGTCTGATCCCTTCCTACCTATCCCTTCTGAAATAAAGACCTTCAATAATGTATGATGAATAAACTCATTTATCCAAGCAGAGAGCAAATAGAAATCAGAGAAGTTATTCATGTTTGAATGTACTAGAAAATAGAGTCTATAACTCATCTTATCTAGTAAGATAGATAGATAGATAGAGAGAGAGAGAGAGAGAGAGAGAGAGAGAGAGAGAGAGAGAGAATCCTCAATCTCACCAAAGGAGAAATTCTCTTCTGTTTCTAGGAAAACAGACTGCAAATCAGTTTGAGGAGCCAGCTTTCCCTTATATTATTGCTTTCTAAAATCTATACTCTCTCTCTTTTTCTTTTCTTGAAGAGCTGCGGAACCACATGTATCCTCTCTCAAAGCAGGAAGGAAATAGGTCTCTTTCATCACTCAGGTTCTTACTCTAACTCTTCCCTCCAAACCTCACCCCAATGTATGCAGCAGTCATTCTCTGAACCAATAAGGAGAGTTTTATGTAAACAATCAGATTTTTAACCCAGAGTTACACGTACAAATGCTTCCAGTGATCCTTATTATGTTGATTTTTTTTGTTAGAAATTGTTTAATGGAAAAAAAATGACTGTGTCCCCAAATAAGGAGACAATAGAGCAGTGGGGTTGAGAGAAGCAGTGGGTGAAGACATTTTCTTAAGTTTTATATTCTTCATACTCACAGTCATTAAATATTGTCTATACTTTGTTTTCTAATTTTGTATCCATTTAAATAATAAAGATTAATGAAAGAGTTAGAACTATTAGATAATTGCTTCCAAAACACAATATTCCACATGGAACCACTTGGATCTGAGGACTCAAGAAATTCAAAATATTTAGTCAAGCAGTGAAACTGGATTATCTTCCCTGAAAATCACAGTAGAAATAGTTGAAGTGAAGTGGTAAATATTTCAGTGCCCAACTCAGTGCAGTTCCATTGCATAGTAGCTATCTAATATATGTTTGTTGAATATATAAAAAGAACTATGTGCATCCAAAAATGTTCCCATTCTACTTTGCTCTAATCATGGATATTTAAGGCCATCTCAGTCATCTATAATAGTTGGAAGAGATTTATGAAGTCATAATCATAACATTTGTAAAGTACATTCAATTTGTAATGTACTTTTATGGCATACTTGTAAAATTGGAAATATAAATCTTTTTAAAATTTTTTTTTAGGTTTTTGCAAGGCAAATGGGGTTAAGTGGCTTGCCCAAGGCCACACAGCTAGGTAATTATTAAGTGTCTGAAACCGGATTTGAACCCAGGTACTCCTGACTCCAGGGCCAGTGCTTTATCCACTATGCCACCTAGCCACCCTGGGAATATAAATCTTATTAGTTTCATTTTGTAAGGGAGAAAATGGAAACACAGCAAAGCCAAGTGACTTATGCAGGATAATAAAGCTACTGAATAAGAGCCCTACAACTCAAATTCAAGTCTTATATTCAAAAACATGATTCTTTTCACTATACAATATTGCTTCTATTTTAGTGCCTGAATGGTCTTCCTAAATGGCCTTCAGGAAGAGAGAACTCAGTATCTCCTTCCAGTTTCAGACAGACTTAGTTATTAGAAGTTTGTTTTATATTGAGATGTCCTCAGTCATCATTGCTAGTTGGATCTCTTTAACTCACAGATCTAGACAGAATCCCTTTACAGATGATATAACCTTTAAATTAAACAAAAACATCGACAGTGATCATGTTTCTGTTAAATTTTTTCTTCTCCAGGATAAATAAACCCAGGTTTTCTAATGGTGTATCTTTTGAAATAATGTTGACTCCCCTCTCTCTATTTTACTCATCCTTCTCTATATGTGCTGCATGCCACCTGCCAATGTCCTCAGTATATTTGGGATAGTTGAGTGACACAGTGAACAAAGGTCCAGCTCTAGGGTCAGGATGAGTTGAGTTAAAATCTGAACTCAAATACATTCCAGCTGCTTGACTTTGGGTAAATCACTTAACCTCTATTTGCCTCTGTTTACTCAAATGTATAAGGTGGCTGATAATAGCCTCTACATCATGAAGATGAATTGAGATAAGATTTGTAAATGTACACATAACACATTGTAAATACTATACAAATGTTTGTTGTTGTTGTTATTAATATTTTAATGCTGTGATACCTGAAGTGGAATACAGTCTTCTAGATGTTTTCTGAGCAGATAACAGATAACACCATCGATTCCCTTGTTCTGCTCATTCTGACTCTAACACTGCAATCTAATGTCACCTTGCCTATTTTTGGCTACTCGTTTGGACTATCACCCTGATTACTAATAATTTGCTGCTGAATAGAATACTTAGGTCTTTCCCACAAGAAGTGCTTTAAGTCATGTCTCCCCATCTTCTCCTGTATTTCTACTTGGGAAGCTGCTTTATTTTAAAAAGCCTAAGTGAAAGACTTTATATATCACATTAAACTTTATCTTATTAGATAGAGCCTATTGTTATAGCCTGTCAAGAATCTTAAAAATAAACTTTTTTCATTCAGAATAGTCATAAATTATTCCTTTAGCTTCACAGATTCAATGTCTGTCAGCTATACTGATAAGTGTTTAGCAGAACAGGACCAAGGACAGAGCCCTCCAACTATACCTCATGGTTTCATGTCCCCTCACCAAGAATTCATATTCTCATTTCTCCTTCTCTGGACAGACACTGATTACTAATGTTCTCCTTAAGATGTGGTGACCAAATTGGGGGAAGGTAGGAAATGTGCCATCCTGGCTTCTCTGGACAAGTAGAGTTTACATACAACTGGCCTTGAGGGACCTTTTGGGCATGCCCAGTTTGTCTAACAAGTCACCCATGGGTGGGAGTAATTGGGAGGATAGCCTCCTTTGATTGGCTGTCTATATTTTCAAGACTGGTGAGATCAGCATTCTATTTGTAAAACTTTTCCACTGTACTCTTCTCTGGACTCCTATGAACTGAACAAATAAGATTTGCCTTCTCTTACTTTCCTTTTTACCCCTTACTTCAAGAAATGGACCAGGGGAGGAGGGGTGTTTCTTTCTGCTCTGTGTTATTTGTTCTCCATATCAGGTTCTCCATATCAGATGATCCTCATAAGACCCAGAGTTTGAAAGCCATGGTTACCAGGATTGCAAGAGTGTGACTCAGCCAGCCCAGCATGGAAGCCTCAAGAAACCAGGGTGCCTGGGAACTGAGACTGAGGCTTGGAACTAGGAACTGAGCTACACTGTTAACATAATCTACTTTCTCTTTTTTCTCCTCAGAGATTGTGATGGTACATGAGAGAATTGGGGAGAATTATGCTTTCCATGTATTGTGGGGAATATCTTGGCATATTAGTGATTATACCTTCTGAAGCAAATGTTCCTTTATAAAAGTCCCACTGCATTATACAAATAAATAAAAGAAAGCATGAAAAAACAGTTGTACCCACAAATGACCACAATATTTCGATTTTGTTTAACCAGAATAACTTTCACACAGGGGTGTGCTAATAAAAATAAAACTTTTATATTTAATCTGAATTATTAACATTTTCTCCATCATTTCCTGAAGTCTAGACAGGCAAGAAAAAAATAAATCTAGTCCTAATTTGTAGTATTTGTCGATCTTGGAAGTTAAAATCTTGAGTTTATTCAAACTGGCTCCAGAGAACCTCTATTTCACCTTTCTTGTTTTCAATACTGCTTAGTATCACATTAACTTATTTTGATAGCATTATTACAAAGTTGAATCATATTGAGATTTTGGTCAAATTTTTTTTTAAATGTGAAGTATAATTTTGCCATTTTTATAACTATTTTATATATACAAGTTAGTTATTTTTATTACATTTCAGAAAAAGAGGGTGAGATGAATTTATAGAAACTTGGTGTGAGATAGACAGAATTGTACCACATCATCTCAAACACATTCATAAATGGAAATGAAGGGAGGGTAACAAAGAGATGTGAAATGGAGTCAATCTACCAAACCAAATTGTAATTCTTTGACAATCATCAATGATGAAAGGAAAACTATCACTCTTCTACAGGAGTATTTCAGTACCCAATATGCTATATGAGAAAGCAAAAAGAAGCATTCAAGAAAATGCAAGTAGGAATAGCAGTCAGACTTGAACAAACATATATACAGAGAAAATTCATGTTGGTTGCTACACAATTTTAAAATCCACATAGAGGGGCAGCTAGGTAGTGCAGTGGATAGAGCACTGCCCTGGAGTCAGGAGGACCTGAGTTTAAATCTGTCTTCAGACATTTAATAATTACCTAGCTGTGTGATCTTGGGCAAGTCACTTAACCCCAATTGCCTTGTAAAAACAAACAAAAAACCGAATAAAATCCACATAGAGGTTGATTTTTCAAATATTTTAAAAAGGGGAAGATTATAAAATAATCAAAAAGATTATACAGAGAATTATTAGAAAGAAAAAAAATGACCAAGAAGACTTTGATAGCTACTAACTTATATGTTTATCTTTCCTTCTCCATAAATTATTTTTAATAATGATTTATATTTGAATACTTATTACTAGATAGATCCTCTAATATTTGAGATTAAAATTGACAGAAATTAGAATAAAATCTAGATAAAGTATGGAATAGCACAAATTCATTATAATATGATTTAATTTTCATGCATTCATTATAGCAACCCTAAGAAATAAAAAATACAAAAACTTAAATAGCTTTAAAAAACAAAGCTTTGTAGAAAATACTATAATTCTCTTTCATGTATTTTTATAAATAAAATTTGCCCTTTCAAATCTTTAGTCAAAAATACGAATTTGAGAAAAATCACAACATTGATGAAAAATGAACTATTGTCCAAAAAAGAATGAATGAAAAGTTGAAAGAAAGTAACTCTGGGAAAGAATAGTTCAGTAGACCTCTCTACCTTAAAGTATTACAATACTCTAACCCCATGCCCCAAATGTATAATGATGGAGTAATTATCATTTTTTACTTCATCCCTAGTACTTTCCTCAAAGTAGAAGACTCAATTAGTACAATTTAATTTACTTCATGGCATTTCTTTTTTTCTCCTATGGTAAAATATGATTACTAAATAGAGTTGCTGTGACAAAAGTACTTTGAATGCTGTAAAATATTATATAAATATGAGCTATAATTATGATATTCTATTCTAGGTACTATATTCAACAAATTATTGGGCATAGATTATATTTAAGGTATAATATAAGGATCATTTTGTATCCTTAACTCCAGTGTTAACTATCTCTCCTACCTTTGTTATTTTTCAAATTTAACAAGGATACCATCCATACCTTTACCCAAGTCACTGATAGAAGTGTTAAACAGCACAGGACCATATACATATTCCTAGGATACTCCACTGGAAACTTCCAGTCATACTGGTCAGCTAACAACCATTCTTTTTTTTTTGTTTTTTTGATTGTGTGTGTGTGTGTGGGGTAAACATATACACATACACAAATAGATTTACATTGTAGAATTTACAAATTATTTCTGCTTCTTGAGAGGCTTCTTTTCTTTTTTTTAAAGATATAAATGTTTTAAATTTTATTTGTTTAATGTTTTTTATATATTAATAAAATATTATTGTTTAAGAGTAAGCATAATGCCCCCTCCCCCCACAAAAAATATAGACTCGCATGAGCGATAAAGTAAAGGGGAGAGAAAAAAGTTAAAATTAAAATTAAAAAAATAATAGTAATAATTGTAAGTATGGCCAAGTGGTACAGAAGATGGAACACCGGCCCTGGAGCCAGGAGCACCAGAGCCCAAAATGGCCCCATACACTCAACAATCACCCAGCTGTGTGACCCCATGCAAGCCAGCCCAACCCAATTGCCCCTCAAAAACCAAAAAAAAAAGACCCAAAATAAAATAAAATAGTAATAATAATAATAGTAGGGGTGGCTGGGTGGCAAACAGAGCACCGGCCCTTGAGCCAGGAGCACCTGGGTCCAAATCTGGCCTCAGACACCCAACAATCACCTAGCTATGTGGCCCCAGGCAGGCCACCCAGCCCCATTTGCCAGGCAACCCTCCCCCAAAATAATAATAATGATAAAAAATGTGCTTCAGTCTGTGTTCCAACACCACCAACTCTGTCACAGGTGGATCACATTATTTAGGATAAGTCCATCACAAAAGTTACTTTCATATTTTTCCACTGTTGCCATTGCTGATTGCAACTCCCTCTATTCATACTTCTCCACTACCATGTACTATATTTTCTCTCTCCTTTCTCTCTGTCTCTGCTGTAGGGTAGCTGAGTGGTGCAGCAGACAGCTCCCCAGCCCTGGGGCCAAGAGGCCCCAAGCCCACATACCACCCCTTAGGCCCAGCATCCACCTGGCCTTATGGTCCCGGACAAGCCATCCAATCCCAGCCCCTTGCAAGAAGTAAAAAAGCAAATGTGTTTTATCTGACCACTCTCCCCCCATGGTCCATCCTCTCTTCCATCACTCACATCCCCCCCTTCCCCCATCCCCCTTCTCTCCTTCTTAATCCAGATGTTTATACCCCATTGAGTATATATGCTGTTTTCTTTATGTGCCACCTCCGATGAGAATGAAGAATTCCTCATTCCCCCTTGCCTTCCCCCTTCCATATCATTGCAATAGCTCATTGTAATAAAGAAAAATCTTATTATATGACATATATTAGCCTATTCCTCCTCTCCTTTTTCTTTCTTCCATTACATTTCCCTTTTATCTATTGATTCCATTTTTACACCACATTATATCTTCAAATTCAGCTTTCTCCTGTGCTTCATCTATAAAAGCTCCTTCTACCTGCTCTATTAAATGAGAAGTTTTTTATGAGTATTATCAGTATCATTTTTCTATGCAGGAATACATGTAGTTCATTGTCATTAAGTCCCTCATATTTTCCCCTTATCTTCCACTCTCTATGCTTCACCTGAGTCCTGCATTTCAAGATCAAACCTTCTGTTCAGCTCTGGACATTCCAACAGGAACATTTGAAATTCCAGTGGTTCATTGAAAGTCCATCTTTTCCCCTGGAAGAGGACATTCAGTTTTGCTGGGTAGTTGATTCTTAGTTGCATTCTGAGCTCTTTTGCCTTCTGGAATATTATATTCTAAGCCCTACAAGCTTTTAATGTAGTTGCTGCTAAGTCCTGTGTGATCCTGACTGCAGCTCCACAATATTTGAATTGTGTTCTTCTGCCTGCTTGTGTTATTTTCTCTTTGAGTTAGGAGTTCTGTAACTTGGCTATAATATTCCTGTGGGTTGTTTTTTTTTTTTTTTGGATCTCTTTGTTGGGGATTTCGGTGGATTCTCTCCATTTCTATTTTGCCCTCTGCTTCTAGGATATCAGGCCAATTTTCCTGTAGTAATTCTTTGAAAATAGTGTCAAGTCTCTTTTTCTGATCATGACTTTTAGGTATTCCAAAAAATTTTAAGTTATCTTTCCTAAATCTGTTTTCCATATCAGTTGTTTTTTCAGTGAGATGTTTCACATTTTCTTCTAATTTTTCATTCTTTTGGTTTTGAAGTATTGTGTCCTGATTTCTTGTAAAGTCAGCAATCTCCCTGAGTTCTATTCTTTGTCTGAAGGATTTGTTTTCCTCAGAGAGCTTTCTTATCTCTTTTTCCATCTGGCCAATTTTTGCTTTTTAAAGGATTCTTCTCCTCAATAACTTTTTTGAACTATTTTATCCATTTGACCTAAGCTAGTTTTTAGCATGTTATTTTCTTCAGCATTTTTTTTGGATCTCTTTGACTAAGGTTCTGACTTCACTTTTATATTTTTCCTGCATCTCTCTCATTTCTTTTCCCAATTTTTCTTCTATCTCCCTCACTTGATTTTCAAAATTTTTTCTGAGCTCTGTCATAGCCTGAGCCCAATTTCTGTTTTGCTTGGAGGCTTTAGATACAGGAGCTTGTGCTTCCTCATCTTCAGATTGAATGTTTTGATCCTTCTTGGGATCATAGGAAAAGTAGTTCTCAATGGTGTTCCTTTTTTTCTCTGTTTATTCATTTTCCCAGCCTGAGCCTGGTTTTGGGATGCTTCCTAAGCTTTTGAGTATTAGTGGGACACACCCTCCACAAGGATCTCCATGTGTGAGGCTCTGTCTTCTCTCCTTGTCTGTGAATGACCATAAGCACACCCCTCTGCCATGGGGCTGAGGTGGGGGGGTCCTGCTGTTCTATGGGGGGGCCTTGACTGCAATAAGGATCTGAATGTGGTCAGAACCCCAGAGTCCTGTTCCAGGGACAGAGGCCAGACCTCAGCAGTCTCTCTTTACTCCCCTCCCTAGACTCAGCACTCATGCTCTGGGGGCTCCTGCTTACCGCTTCTGCTTCCGGTTCCTGGATCTGGGCTGCCACAGCCAACATGCTGCTCACTGTGTGCCTTGAGGGCTGGGCTTCACTCAGTGCTCAGTCTGCCAGAGGTCCCCTGATGATCCCCCAAGTTGTGCTCGGTGCTACCTGGGGTGTAGATCAGGAAACTCCCCTGCTAATGTGAGCCAAGGCTCCCAGTGCTCTGGGGCTGCCTCCAGGAGGCTGAAGTTCCTTCACTCTGGCAGGCCACCCCTCTGGTGGGCCACCCCTCCAACCCTGGGGAGCAAAGTATTTCTACTCTTTTCCAGGTTACCTTGGGTTGGAGAACTGCCTCACTGGGTCCCCTCTGTGGGTTCTGTCTCTCAAAAATTTAGTTAGAGTCCTAAGCTTATAAGTTGTAAGAGAGCACCTAAGAGATGATCCTCTTTTGTTGCCATCTTCAAGAGATTTCTTATAACAAAGCAAAGCAGGTAATACTGATAAGACACAAATCATTTCTAAAAGTGAATTCAACATTTACATCTGTAGCAACCTTCCTTCATCTTCTCTATTAAAAATTTGCAAAAAAAATTATCTTTTATCCCATATCCCATTAAAAAAAGAAAAATTTCTCGTAAAATAAATCTGTAATTAAGCAGGTGGCACAGTGGAGAAAGTGCTAGACTTAAAGTCAGGAAGACATATTCAAATCTTATTTCAGGAACTTATCTATTTGTGTGATTCCAGACAAGTCACTTAAATTCATTCTGTTTTAGTTTCCTTATTTGTGAAATGATGATAATAACACCTATCTCCCAAGGCTGTTGTGAAAATATAATGAGATAATATTTGTACAGTGTTTTGCAAATCTTACAATATTGTCATATGTATGTGAGTGTATATATATATATATATATATATATATATATATATATATATATACACATATATATGTGTATGCACACAGGAAGATAGAAATGCACACAAGTCCAACCCTTTTATTTTATATAAGAGAAATAGAGATCCAGAGAACAGGAAGTAGTACACAGAGACATTAGGATGTAGAAAAGAAATTTGAATGCATGTTCCATCATTCCAAGTACATGGCTCTTTCCACCATAATTATGATTTTTTAAAAAAAGTTGAAATAACATTCAGAATGTATATTGTATTCATGGATTTAAGTCTTCTCCCATAGGGTATATTGGGGGTGGGGTTATTATTAAGAAACAAAGGAAGGAGGAAATTTGTGGAGATATAAAGAAATGACACTGTCACATCTGGGAGTAGATAAGCTCCAAGCTTGAAGAAGGGTTGTCCATAGTTGAGTTCTCCCTGCTTCATTGTTTCTGTCCCTGTACAGAGTTGTTTTTCCGAACCAGCATTCTATGTGCCATGGGACCTCAGATGTTACACTTTACCAGGAGGCTCAGGAAGCCTACAGACAGTTTTGTAGCTTGGCATTAACCCAAGGGTGGGAGGCTGGGGAGAGGATGGAGGGAACTGCACATTCTTGAGACTGAAGAAGGAGAAGCCAAGTAAGTATTTAAAGATGATAAATCAGTAAATAAGATTGTTCTGCATTTGACTATTATCAAGTATTAGCATAGAATTAGAAATATTGCATCTATGTGAAGGAATTTGGTTTTAATAGGATCCCAGAAATCATTACAGGGCACATAAAAGTCCAAGGTATTGGGAAAGGGACACCAGTTGGGCTATAGGTGTTCCCCAAAAGGTGAGGTTATAGATTTGGTGAGACACCTGGTAATGTAGTAGAAAGAAGACTGTTTGGAGACAGAAAACTAGGGTTCAATTCTCAAATTTGATACTTAATGTTTACCCCAGATATCCCACTATACTATTACAAATATAGTGCTTTATTAACTTTAAAGTTTTCCAAAATTTTAACAATTACTCATAAATAGTGAAGGGAACATAAAAACTTCATTTCATTGTTGCATTCTATACCAGCCTCTGGGTACTCACCTGTAAGAATAGAAATAAGAGGGTGAAGACAGTATTGTTGAGACAGGCAACAAGCAAAATCCAAACACTGCTTTCTCATCACTTAGTCCTCCAATGCTGGAATCCACTGTGTGTGGGCTCCTTGAATCATATAAACCAAGACCTCAGCCTAGCAGAGACATCTGTGACCACCATCACTCATCACAAGGGAGAAAAACCTAGGAAAGTGTGGTCTGGCTTTTACCAGGGTAGCATATTTTTTGAGGGAAAAGGCAGGCCCTGGAAGAGGGCTAATACCACCCCCCAGTCCTATTTGTGGTATCACTGTGTCTCAGGACCCACCTTACCTCACCTCAACTCCAACCCTGAAGAACTCCAGAGTCCTCTGACTCCTTGTGGTCTCAGTTCATCTTCCTTAACTGTCTACCATGTTCCCTTATCTCTGCTGCCATCTTCCTCTATTTTTTTCTCATATTAAAATATTCTAAACTGTATTTTTGTTGGTAGAGCTTTAGTCTTGAATTTATAATATTCCTGGCATTTTTTATTTTGGGATTTCTTTTAGTTGAATGGTGGATACCCTCAATTTCTATTTTACCCTATGTTTCTGTGATATCAGGACAATTTTCCTAAAAAGCTTTATTCTTACCTAAACTTCCTCTTTCCCTAAGATTAAGTAGAGTGATTCAAGTAGAAGTTAATATATAGGTATAAGGAAAGGACAATTACTGTGAATCTGAATTTCATTGTGTTGGAAAGAGAGTGGACTTTGCCTAGCTTTAGTTCACAACAAAATTCTACCTGTCTAAATGGAATTAATTTTATGAGTTCTACTATTTTCTCCTTTATTATCATCATCACTCTAATGTTGTATCATCATCATTTTCATCCTCAGTAAAAAAACTCAAAAATTTATTCAGCACTAAATAAGGTGCTCATAACACATAGTAGTTACTTAGTAAATATTTATTGACTGACATACTATAGACTAAAGACACTAAGAAACACAAGATAAGTCTCCTAGATCCTTAAGGTCCTTTTCATTTTAGATCAGGAGACAGTATTTTAAATATATATATATATATATATATATATATATATATATATATATATATATATATGTTTAAAAAGATGAAAATAGTTTTTTTAAAAGCATGATCTGGTAGAAAAAACACTGCCTTAGAATGAGAGATCTGTTTGAACTTAACATGAATGACCATGAATATGGTATAATTTGCTCATTATCAATGACCATAATTAGGGTATAGTGAGAAAGTACTAGATGTACAGCTTCAAATTCTCTACTACTCACCACTTTTAAGATACCATGAAGCTAATAGTCTCCTTGAGACTCAGTTTCCTTGTCTGTAAAATGAAGGAGTTGAACTAGATCAATGAATGATCCCTTCTATCTGTATAGTTTACAATTTAAAAAATGCATGCAATATTTGCAGTCACAGTACCTCAGTCTCAGTTCCCAACTCTGATACTTACTGCTTGTGTGACCATAGTCAATTATCAAAAACTTTTTAGACCTCAGTTTCCTAATCTGTAAAATGAATAAATTGGACTAGGAGATTTCTAAATCTTCCAGCTCTAGAGCTGTAACCCACCTCAAGTTTTTAGTGAAGAAAATGTTTTGTAAACTTTAAAGAACTCTATGAATGTGAGCTATTATACTCCTGAGGACCCACCTGGGGACTATCTGAGGCATTCAGTACAAGAGAATGGATTCCTCTTTTCTCTTTAGTGGAGCCCCCTGGAAATGTTCATAGTTGGTCATTCTGCAAGTGATCTCTCTGTGTTAGTAGTTGCAAGCTGTTCAGCTGCTTGTGATTGAGTAAGCTTGACCATACAGCAACATCAGGAAGGAAAGGACTATTTTTTTGAATGCGTGGCACAGGACAGATAGCAGGTGCTAAGTTTATTGAATCAAATACAACTGAAATTTAATGAAGTGAATTGAGAATCATGGCCCTCCTAATCTGAAATGCTTCAGAAATAGCTTCTTTTTTTCCCTTCATTCTCTTCTTTTCTATTAATCAAGCAATTAATCAACTGCTAAGGACCAGCTTCTGTTCTAAACACTTTCTCTACACCATACATTTTTCTATGTGTAATGAACTTCACAAGCATCTTCTATTATGTGTATAGAGAGCACTGTACTTGGAGACTTGAGAGATCTGATTTAAAATCCTTCCTCCAGTTTTTCTTAACTGTGTAATTATGGACAAATCAAATACCACATCTGCATATTGGAAATAATAATGTTGTTCCCTTCCTAAAGGAATTAAAGTAGACAGTTTTTACACAGTATTAAAACTTTAAATAAGCACTAAATAAACAATATTATCATCATCACCTCTTTCTCCTTCTTTTTCCTTTATAAAACATATTTTCTGGTATAAGTATACACACACACACACACACACATAAAGTTAAAGAAGTCAATCTCTCTTCTAAGCATTAGACATACAAATTTAAGCTAGTAAGATTCTCTGCCTTCAAGGAGCTTACATTATGACAATTAGAGATGGAAAGAAGAAATAGGAATAACATTTGACATGGGGATGACTGGAAAGTGGAGTATTGGACTAGACCAGGATTAAAAAAGGTGAAAGCCCATCAATCAGGGCTCAGAATCACAAGTGTAGGAATTTAAATTTCAATTGTCCAGGTGGCTAGAGCTTCAGGAAGCATGGCATGGAGATGGCCAAAAGAGTGGGATATTTGAGTTTATAGACATATAGAACTTTATACATGAGTATATACAATTCTAATTCATTATTTTAAAAAAACCAACACATTAATAACTCTGGCTGATTTGTCTTAGTGAATGTGAAATATTGGGAAAAGTTTTTCTGCTTAAGTGAATGGCGCTTCTCTCCAGTGAAATTTCAGACTTCTTTTGGTCTTGTCAGATATATTAAGGAAATGTTCAACTAATAGAAACCAAGGAGGTCACCTCTTCTCTCCTTTCACACTGGTTACAGACACCCATCCTAGGAAATACCCTCGCTACTTTCATTAGCTTCTAGTGTGTAAGCATATGCTTGCTGATTCTTTATCGAACATGAGCAAGGGGAAAGAGGGAGAAGATAATTATTTCACTCAGGTAAAGCTGACCCATAAAAATTGATAGTAGTTGAGTATTTACTAACTTGTTTATCTTCCTGGGTCCTGGCCAGGAACTGTTCTCTATGGATGGGTCAGTTGCCAGAGGGAAAGGGAAAGTTTTCAGGTTACCACAAAGTATGGGGTGAGAGAGAAAATGACATTTGGAGGATACTAGCTGGAAGGGCCATAAGTTAAATGATGACATCTTGGGAGGTGACATGAAAAGTGCTCCACAGAGGGATTTGGAGAGAGATTATTTATTGTTTCAGGGGAGATAGCACCAGCCATTCCCCGCCTCAATTTATTAACTTATAATTCCTGATTCTCAATTGAGTCCTAGAAACTCTAGTTATTATTTTGCCAAACCTTTAGTGAGACACAACTTATTGTGCTTCCTCTATAAAACAAGAGCAATAGTAGAGTGCCTGTTTGTAGTGATTGGAGAATAAATATCTTGTTGTAGCAAGACAGAGACTCATAGACCTGCTGACTCAGAAATTGTCATCTCTGGTAAAGATCTTAGAGAAAAGCTAGTCCATACCTAGCAGTGTAACATCTCAAAATATAATATTGTCTTCTAATTTATTATGATTTTTTATGTTGTGGGAAAATATGGAAGATAGTGTATATCTAGTTGGAAGGCAGTAAACAGAAGTGTATAAAAGCAAAAAGGAGCAAGAAATGAGCTAGAAGTCAAAGCCCTTCTAATAACTGTGACTATTAACACCAGATGGACTCCAGGAGAACAAAACCAGTAGAACCAATGACCTTAGTCCAATGACTTTCTCAAATAGAAATGTACATTGGGAATTTGCTTTACTTGAGAATTATACTTATTGGCAATGAATGACAAGACTGTCTGCAGCTACATTTCAAGGGACACATAACTTCTCAATGGGTACAAGAGGTATTTCCCCTCTATTTTTCCTCACTTCATATCTAATTTGAGGTTTTCAAACAAAAACCTCATAATCACTTGTTGGATATGATGTAACTGGAATTCTTGTTTGGGTATGGGTTAGACTAGATAGCCACCGAGGTTTCTTCTATTTCTGAGATTCCATGCTTTTGTGTGTTCCCTTTTGACTCATCATGTTCTAAACCCTGTCTCAGATGTGGTATGCATTGGGCACAGTACAGCTTTCAGGTTGTCAGACTCTTAGACCAGTGGGGGGAAAAGCTACTATGTAAACATCCTGTTTTACAACATAACTATTATGGTAAATGATGAAAGGAAAGGTAAAACCTAGCCATGAATATTTTAAGTTACAATGATGCCATTTGATAGAGGTTTTACCTAGCCTGCCAGTCTTGGAAGATGCGGTTGTAAACATAGATGGCATGTCTAAGTTGACATGTGGCCCTGTCTCCCCTGCTTCCATCCCTTTAAACAAACTATTTTTTATGCATGATATTATCTCTCACCTGTTGCATGGAAAACTCTATACCTCTCCTCATTTATAGATTTACAGGATTAATAGAGCCAGAAGAGATCTTAGATATTATCCAGTCTGACTTAGAGGAATAAACTGAGACTTGGAGAAAGAAAGTGATTTGTTCAAGATTATTAATGAAATTAATGAAAGAGCCAGGATTCAAATGTAGATCCCATAATTATAAATTCAATTTTCTATAATAATGCACCATGATAATATTCTGACTTGAGGCTCAAAGCCTGTCTCCTTATGAATGTCAGATTCTAAAGCCTACATTTACCTTTAAAAATTGCCTGATGACTTAATTGCAGAACTACATATTGGAAAATAACTATGAGCATATATCTGGGCAAAGCAACTGCCAAACATAACCTGTACCTTTTACTTTGTTTTCAACTCCTGGAATTGAACTCTTTAATTTATACTGGACTCAACCTGCCTTTTCTGACCATAGTTTTCTTCATTAATTCACAGGAACCATCACTTTGTTCTTTAACTACATGCTTAGGTTTCCTGACATTTTAGAGCTCTGGGTTAATAAACAATAATTCACATTCCATTAGCACTTTGCTTTAAAAAGTTCTTTCTCTACACTAAGCCTTAGGTAGCACATATTTTGGAAGGGAAGAAACAGTCAACTTAAAGAAGTTAGGTGACTCACTCATAAGCATACACAGTGTTGGAACTGAGGTTTGATCCCAAATTTTCTGACTCTGGGTCTGGAGTTTGTTACATTTCTTGTGCTGTCTCTCCAGAAATAATGATGATTGCTCAAGGTTATGGATTTTTGGGATCCCTCTCAGAAACCATCACTCATTTCTCTTGAGCAGACCACAACTCCCCAGAAGATCAGAGGCCTTGTTGATCCCCAGCCCTATCCCAGGCTGCTGCTCTTTTAATAACTGGCTTTTGGCCTTGCTCCAGATAAGAGATGCCTGTCTCCTTCTCAATAAGTTGCAAATCTCTCTTTTAGGTTCAAGGACTCACTTCTTGAGAAATAAATGAACTAAATTCATTCCCCATCTTGATACTAAAATCTCCAATTACTCCTTTCATCATTATTCAAATACTCAAATGGAATGGCAATCCCTCTGATGTAGCTGTTATCTCCAGCCATGCTGTCCATCTTGACATGTCCATGGCATCAGACAAATTGACACAAGAACTTCATGCAGTATATTGGAGGTCTTCTTTACTTTCTCATGGCAACATGAAGACAGCAGTGGTATATTCTAACTGTTTATATTTGATTCCTTACCTTTTTCATATGACCAGCTCTTCTTGTCTTCTTGATAACATTTTTTATTTCTATTCTTCTTCAATTACTCATTTTCCATGTATTTTAGCCTGCTTCAACCCACCTCATATATACCATGCCATTGTAATATTTATTTTCAGTTTTTTTTGCAAGGCAATGGAGCTAAGTGAATTGCCCAAGGTCTCACAGATATTTTGTCTGAGGCTTACATTGTATCAGGTCCTCCTGACTTCAGGGTCAGTGCTCTATCCACTGTACCACCTAGCTGCCCCATTTTCAGTTCTAAGTACATGACGGTGGCACCATTAATTGGTTTGGTCATTCTAAAACCCAATCTGCCCCATATTCAGTCTCTTGTTGCTGTACAGAAACATTGGTAGAATGTCCGTTTCTGGGGAAAACTTGGAGTCATTGATGACACTTTGTAAAAGGGCATCCAGCCTGCCATCTTCCCTTTGGGTCTTAACTGTTGTTCATTTTCACTGTACATATTAGATATACATTCTGATGATTAAGAAAGATAGATTGTTCATCCAAAAGAATATTATTAAATGGGCAATAGCTATCCATGGTCTTTTTTGTGTGGATAATAACGCCAGGGTCTTTTGAGTAGTTACAGATTTCTCCTACAAGGTTCTGCAAATGTTGAGATTAGATATAAGTATAACAAAGTCATTTATAAAAAAGAATATTTTAAGGATCTCAGTATTCAAGAAATATTCCTCTTCAACCTGGACTTTCTGCTTGAAACTCTCTAGAATATAGGCAGATACCTTTGGAGAGTGCTCATCTTCCTCTTTTATGTCTACTTTCATTATGATTCATATCCCATATTTATGTGATATATGTCTCTTTTCCTTACTTAACTATGAGATTAGAGCAATGCTTTATTTTAAAAATATACCACAATTAGGAGAAATAAGTACATGATGGTGGCACCATTAATTGGTTCAGTCATTCTAAAACTCAATCAGTTGACCTACAATCAAAACTAAAACCTGCCACTACCATTTGACCTATTTATGCTATTTTTAGATAATATTCTCCAGGGAAACAAAAGCAATTGGGAAAATTTGAACAAAAGCTTTTTCCAACTACATTCAATGATAATTTTACCAATCATTTTTTGGGCAAGGTTTTAAGTTTTAAATTTTTATCCCTTCCTCCCTTTCCTCTTCTTCCCTGTGAAAAAAAAGCATTCTAATATAAGCTCTACATTATAACCCTGCAAAATGTAGATCTACACTGATCATGTTGTGAGAGAAGAATCAAATCTAAATGGAAGAAAGAAAATAAAAGAGAGGAAAAAGCTGGCATAGTACATGAGACAACTTTTAAAAATTGAAGATAATAAGCTTTGGTTTTCATTTAAACTCCACAGTTCCTACTCTGGATTTGGATGATATTTTCCATTGCAAGTCTTAAAATTGTCATTGATTATTGTACTGCTGAAATGAACAGGTCCAACACGGTTGATCATCACCCAATGTTGTTTGGGTGGATAATGTTCTTATGGTTCTGCTTATTTCACTCTGCATCAATTCATGCATGTCTTTCCAGGCTTTTCTGAAAGACTATCCCTCATGATTTCTTAAAGAACAATAGTGTTCCATCACATGCATATACCACAATTTGTTCAGCCATTCCTCAATTCATGGACATCCCCTCGATTTCCAATTCTTTGCCAGTGCAAAAAGAGCTGCTATAAATATTTTTGTACATGTGGAATTTTTACCCTTTTCATAATCTCTTCAGGATATAGACCTAGTAGTGGTATGGCTGGTTCAAAGGATATGCACAATTTTATTACCCTTTGGGAATAGTTGCAAATTGCTATCCAGAAATTTTGGATCAATTCAGAACTCCACCAACAACACATTATTGTCCCAGTTTCCCACATCTCCTCTAATATTGATCATTTTTCTTTTTAGTCATATAGGCCAATATAGGCCAAGTGCAAGGTAGTGCCTCAGAGATGTTTTAAGTTTCATTTCTCTAGAGAATAATGGTAGAGCAATTTTTTATATAATTATAGATGACTTTGATTTCTTCCTCTGAGAATTGCCTTTCCTTATACTTTAATCATTTGTCAATTAGAGAATGACTTGCAACAGGATTTTTAATATGAGTGAGGAATTAATAACAAACTTCAAATGGACGATGACAATATAATAACACAATGAAATATGATATGGTTATCAAAATGACAAGCTGTTGTGAGCTATACTGATTCATGGGCAGGTTCATCTGAAATTTTCTTGAGAAGAGAATAAGAGAAAGTAAGCAGTTAATGAAGAAAATGATATATCAGTGAATATCAATTTTCTTATATAAATAATCTAAGAAGTACAGTTAGGTTACCCTGGGCTGTATCCTAAACTCCATTGCTTTTCAGAACATCTTATTCCATTGCCTCCTATATTTTCTAGTGGATTACAGAATAGTCTTTTTAAAATGTTTTTCCTCTGATTACTGGCATAATCTATTTATAAATCAAATTTTAAATTTAGCTATATATCTTGGAATTTCATACATGAGACTAGGTTTCCCTGTAAATAGTAGCCCAGTTGACTGATACATGGGAAGATATATACCATTTATATGACTTGGAATCCTACCCCAACTTACTTATATTAATGGTATATACATTACTCTGTGTATATAGGTATAAAGTTACTCTTTGGCTATCAGCTAACTCTTTACTTCTGAGGAACAAAATGGTAGCACTAAGTGGTATTGTCTGGAATTAATCAGTAAAGGCTTTGTATAGGAGGTGGCATTCCAGGTGTTGCAGACAGTCTGCATCAAGGTAAAGAGGTAAGAGATGGAATGCCATGTGTTATACAGGGACACAGTAAATAGTCCAGTTTGGTTGAAACAGTAAATGTACAAAGGGGAATTCCATTACAAGGAAATTGTTATCTCTTGCATTGTTTAAAAATCTTGCCATAATGAAGATTAGACTGTATATGATTCTTAAGATTTCTGGAAAAGATTATTAAGGTACTTTGAGTCAATAGAATTTTTAGGCAGGAAGAAAGTTGACAGATGCTATGACTCTATAATTGATCTATTATGAACTCTTCAAATTCTTGTTTCCAATGTTGAGGGGAATCCTTTGGGGGTAACTATGCTGGAGGATTTTAGGAATGTGGGTAAAAGTCATGACATTGCTCTTCTGATGGATGCTCCCATATTTCATGGTAAAGAGAATATTTTCCTGTAGTGATATGGTGACAGTTAAGGATCATAATTACTGAGTTGGTAGAGTTATAGAAAACATCTAATCTACCATCCTTATATTAAAGATAAGTATCCAGGGTCATACTGGTAGAAAACAACAGATATTTCAATCTTGGTCCTAAGACTCTAAATCCTAAGACTCTGTGTGACCCCAGGCAAATGAATTTACCTTTATGGTTTCATTTTTCTTATCTGCAAAATAGATGATTTCTAAGGTTTTTTGTAATTTTCAGTTCTATGACACCATGAATTAGTTTTGGTATGTGAAAAGAGGAACCACATTCAAGAGGATAATTAATATTTAACTGAATTGAATCTGGAAGGAAATATGAATTTGGCATTCAAAACCAAACCAAACCAAACAAGTTTACCTAATTATAACTAAAGGAAATGAAAATTGGTTTGAATTTTGGACTTACAGTTTAATTATTTTCAGGCATTCATAGAGTTATCCTTCTTTCTTCTCCTTGCCAATAACTCTGAAAGTTAATAAATAAGTTCTTGACTGAAGAAGACACTGACTGTTAAAGAATGAAATATCTGGAAATTATAGCCTAGCTACATTTTCATCTGACTTGTTGGTGGGATGGTAGTTATAGGCTATCCTTTTTTTAAAAGTCTTTGTCCCTTGATATAAGGTATCACTTGCCTGGAAATATATTTGGGATATAGAGAGCTTCTTGAAGAGTATACTTGAAATGCTCACATACATCCTAGTCATTCATGTAGACACCAGTTTATTTTGAGGAATAGTATTTTAACACTCTGGATTTCTGTTGAAATTCACTACCCAGGTGAATGAAGGAGTGAGCTAATAGACTTTTTTTGCTTTTTACTTTGTGTCTAACACATGAAAAGCACTATACTATACTATACTACACTACACTACACTACACTATACTGCACTACACTACACTACACTATACAATACTATACTATACTATACTATACTATACTATACTATACTATACTATACTATACTATACTATACTGTACTGTACTATATTACAAGGGATCAAATAAGATTATACTATAATAGCATAATCTTATTTGAGCCCTTGTTCTATGACTTTAAATCCAGTTCATATACTGTATCAGGATGATGATTTATTTCTATACCCTTATTGAGATTTGTACATCACCTGAAGATTCACAAAGTCCTGTTTCTACTACTATCATTTAAGTTCAAGTATTATTACCCTCAGTTTCCTGAGTGGAAAATCAAAGCAGGGAAAGATTTATCAACACACCCAGGATTACAGCTGGTCCACTTCAAAGCCACAGTATTGATTTTATGTCAATTCCCTGCCCCATTCCCTGACCCACTAAGCCATACTGCCCTTCTTAATAAAATTACACAGGGGGTGGCTAGGTGGTGTTGTGGATAAAGCACTGGCCTTGGAGTCAGAAGTACCTGGGTTCAAATCCAGTCTCAGACACTTAATAATTACCTAGCTGTGTGGCCTTGGGCAAGCCACTTAAACCCCTTTGCCTTGCAAAAACCTAAAAAAAAATAAAATTACACAGAAAGAGAATGTATTTAATGGAATGGAGAATCAACAAACACAGGCAGCAGTTTTCAGACAGGTTAATTTTCTTTCAAAGTCCCATGAAAGAGCTGAAGTCCCATTAAAGAGCTTCCTCGGGTTCACTCTAGATCAAGGATATACAGAGTGAGCACTGATGAGAACAGTAATAAATATCAATGTTTGGTAATCCACCAATATTATGCATGCATTTTTCTAAGTCCAAACCTGTAAACTGAGATTTTTTTTCAGACTTGTTGAACTTCCTTTCTTTCACTTATTTCCCTTTCTTAATTGTTCACTTGAAATGCCAAGCTTTGACACATCTGTATGCACTTGAGATCTGAAACCAAATCCAGTGCCACCAGCTGTAGAAGCCTGCCACTCACTGTCATTTTTGGAAACCAGAAATGACTGGTCGCATAGCTGTGATTAGATAAAGCTTGTAATTTGTGTTTGCTGTAGTCAGCGCAGTGGTATTTTGGGACAAACAGCCGCTCTGTGCTACATATAGCTTGGAATTTGAGGCTTTTATATAACCCATCATTCTATGGTAGAGAGGGGGAAGGGAAGAGAGAGAGAGAGAGAGAGTATGTATGACAATGGAAATCCTAATCAACCTCTCTAAGAGAGTCTGAGTGACCCAAATGAACCTGTTTTTCTTTAACTTGCTTTTCTCTGTCTACTAATTAGCATGTCCATCAGACAGCCAGTGCTCCTTACTTGGTATTCATTCAATGTCAATAGATCCAGAGGAAAAATTCATACCCTCTTTTGTGTCATGGAACTCTTTACAAGTCTAATGAAGTTTCTGGACCCCTTCTCAGATTGTTTTTAAATGCATAAAATAAAATAAAATACATAGGCTTACAAAAGAAACCAATTATATCAAAAACAGTTACTGTTGAAGGCATCGCCATCCTTCTAGACATTTAAACCTCAAAGTCATTCCTTAACTCTTCCCTCTACATATGCCCTTCCTATCCATTTAGTGGTCTCTTTCTAGTCTTCATTTTATCTGCTGCAAGCTTAGTTCAGACCTATATCATATTGATTTTTAGCTGAACTATTATTGTAGTAGCTGGCTTTCTAGAACCCTTCACCCATGTCACATATTTCATAAAATAATAGTTTAAAAGCACAGTTTTGAGCATGTTATACTCCAGCCCCACCAAACTTTCAATAGGTTCTTATTTTTCTAGGTTTAAAATATAAATTTCTTAGCCAGTTAATGAATGCTTCTCATATGCCGAGTATAGCTATGGCCTCCTTCACCAGTATCCTATCACATTACTCTCTCATGTATGGTATGATTCAGTTAAACTCTGTTGCTATGTGTCTCTGTGTATTTGTACAAGGTGTTTCCCATGTGTGATTTGTTCTTCATATCTACCTTTAGGAAGCCTATTTTCAAAAGTTTCGATTGCGTGATACCTCTTTCATGTAGCCTTCCATGACTCTTTCTACTTTTAGTATTCTTTCCTCCTAAAATATTCCTGGAATTCATTGTCATGGAGTTCTTTTGTCATTTTTCTTTCCTAGCCTTTATTTTGCTAGTATTTCTATCACCATTGTACTTCTAGTGTTTAACAGATTGTCTTGCATGCATTAGGTATATAATAAATATTTGTCAAATTGCTTTGAGTAATTGCATTTACTTGCTTATTAGAATATATCATTCATTAAGCAAACATTTAATCAACACTAATGCAATTTCATCCACTTGCTGGAGTATGGTGAAGGGAAGGGGATCATTTAGAGTCCTATCATCTATACCTAAAGGTCATAATCCAAAAGTATCATGTTTTATTTCCATGAGTGAAGGTGACCAAAGACAAATATGGTGTGTCCCAGCTTGCATTTGGTCCAAAGTAGTAAGAGTGGCTATTTGCAAATTGGTTCATTTTCAATTCTACATTTCTGCCTGACTCAGGCAATAGTCAATGGCTCTGGGATCCAGTTGTCCTATAGAATCTGAGTATTCCTTAAATACTGAGGCTTAGAAAGATTTTTTCTGATAGTTCATCTTCATTCCATGAGAAGGATGATAGAAGAGTTGAAGGAGGGAGACTGAATTGCTTGAGCTCCAACTTGGGCCAGATACCACAATAGCTGGTAAGTTGGGAGGACCCATTTCAGAGCTTCCCATTTAAAGAGTTGTTTAGAACTCTAAAGAAATTCCATTTCAATTTCAAATTGACCTTAGAATGAAGGAGGCCAACTTGGTTCAGGGTACCTGAGGATTAGATGAGAATCCCTAATTCCCCCCAAAAGGGAAGTGGGACTGGTTTTCTTGATGATGTGTGAAGACTGTCTCATGGTCCAGTAGGGGGAAATGTAGTCCATAGAATATACATGCCAGAAATCTGGGGATTTTCTTTTTGATTTTGTGGAGCTTTATCTCTTTCCTTGGGCAAGTGATGAAAGAATTGAGATAGAATATACCTCAGGAGTGACATCCTCAAATGCTCTAAAACGGGGCTAATCTTCTCTGAGGCCAATTCTCAGTAACAGAGAACCTTCACAACTCTTATGCCCCCACTTGAAGACCAACTTTTTATTGCTTCTAGTGACCCACAGTAGACAAAGATAGTTGATTTCTCTTCTAGGGACCCCTGTTCTTCTGGTAAACACAGAAATCAAATGCTGTTTCCTGGGTCCACATTTTACATGGGTAGGCTCCCTTCACATAAGCTGATGATAAAAAGACTTCCAACAATTTAGATAAGGGAGGTCCCTGTTACCTATCAACACTGGAAATGCAAAGTCCTGCTACTAGCCTCAACAATAACTTGTTTCAAATGGTTACTGCCAGGGCTTCTGGCCAGCATTTATGAAGGGGATAATTCAGTTCATTCTAATAGTGGTAAGTTTGATATTAAGAAAACCCAATGGTATTTGCTTATAGTATTTTAAGGGTTGCTAAGCATTTCATACATGCATACATGTATATATCAACACATATAACACACATGCATGTACATGCACACACATATATAGCCATATACCAGAGCCGCACAGCTTAGGTGCATCTTAGATTATTCAAAGAGGGTATTCAAAGAGGATAGCACTTCTGGGTGGAAGGTCCTGTTAAGTCTTTTTCAAGGTTTCTTGTCTATTTTTGGTGTCCACCTGGCACTTAACTCTCACTCAACTTGCTCCAAGAAATTGTAGCATGTTAAGTAGCATACCACATTAAAACAGTCTTGGCAAACCAGGTTGAAGGTAACTGAAGGACCTCAAACTCATAAGTGAGTTGGGTAACTGTCTACCCTAAGTACACGAAGACTTCTTTCCTCCATTTCACCCCTCAGCCAGGGAATGGGTAGTATGGAATAATTTATTTTCAATAGCTATGAAGGCAGCTAAAGTAGTCCTCAGAGCTTGATCAGACATTGAAGATGTTAAAGTCAATCACTGCATCCTGGACCAGTGCCAGTCATCTTGACTTTTATTTTATCCACTGAACTTAAATGAATCTGGAAGAGAGAGTGCATCCAATGTATAATACTGCCTTACTTAAATCCAACTCATAAGTTAAAATCATGATATCAATGATTCTCTTTGAGAATGAAGGACAAACAAGTATCTAAGGAAGGCTTTAAATTCAGGACTTACTGACTTTAAGTTCAATCTATCTATTGCAATACCTAGTTGTACAATGGTCAAAAGGAGAATAGGACTTGGAATAGCTTTGTTCAAATACATTAGACAAATATATAACAAACAAATGTGATACAGAAGATTATCTGCCTTGTCCTAATTGAAAGAATAAAATATTAAAAATGAGTTGAACTATGGGTTGATGGACCCCTCCACCCTGGTATTTTGAGCTGAATTACCAAGGATGGGTTCTGTCTGTCTTAGCACACATTCTGTTTCTTCTCTATCCTGAAACAGTCTGTTTCATTTTGGATAGTACTCATTACCATGAAGTTTTAAATACATCAAACCAATATTTGTCTCTCTCTGTAACTTCCATTTCATTTCCAGTTCTTCCCTCTAGGGATAAGCACAGTGAGTCTAATTCCTCTTCCTATGATAGTTCTTCCAAATTTTGAAGATGGATAATATGCTTCTCTCCACCCCTAAATCTTCTCCAGGTTAAGTATCCCTGTTTGTTTCAACCAATTCGTGTTTAGTTCCCAATCAGTACTTTAACTGTCCAAGAATAGATAGATATAGAAATGACAGCTAGTAGGGAATGATAAACTCAAATGAAGATCTTAAAAAGAGGAGAGATATGAGTATAATACAAGCAGCAGAGATGGACAATTAGAGATAAAGTGGGAATTAGGGTAGGAACAATTTCCTGAACAAGTTGGAGAGGATGGGCTAATACCATCCATCTCCAGGGCCATCCTAGAGATTTTTATAAGAAGTTGAATCCTACAAACCTTCCATCCTGATATAAATAACTACTTCCTGAAGTTACTATCTTCGAAAAGTTGGGAACCTAACGAATCAGTAATGAACTTGGGAAAGTCAGTCATGATCTCAGCCTCCTGAATCCTAACTAAAAGGAATACTACTCATCAACATCCCCAAAATTTCCAAGGTAAGTAAAAACATTAGTTTTTACATATATTTTAACATATATTGGAAAAAGGTATTTCTCTATTGTTTAAGCAGAAGAGTCAAAATGCAAATAACACTGTCACTGAAGAAAATCTCTTCCTTCAATCATCACATGGATGCCCAGGACAGGTGGCATGGCACTAGGAATTCTATGGACCCAAAGAACTCATTTTTCTTCTTAAAGGACTTGTGGACCAGTGTGGGTAGTCCCTTGCAAGAGTCAGAGTTATTTATTTGTTTCCTATCTGATATCCAGCCAAATTGTGCCTTAGCCTTCAAAACACCCAGGTTGAAGTTGTGAGTTGTATGTTCATGTATGCTTTCACTTTAGTGGCATGGATCCTGGCTTACTAAATGGTTGTTCATTGAGAAAGCATTTGTTATTAAGTGCTGGGAAGAAAAATTTACTTTTTTATTACCTGAATTCAGGACATAGCCACTGGCATTAATTTTTCTTTCATTGGGGTTAGAAACAAGTCTAGTTCTTTTTCCACAAGGTAGTCTTCAAATTCCTTAATGATACATAACATTTATCTTTTCCTCCTCTTATCTCTTATCTCCTCCCTAAAGTATTTTTTTTAGTTTTTCTTTTTTTCAAGGCAAATGGGGTTAAGTGGCTTGCCCAAGGCCACACAGCTAGGTAATTATTAAGTGTCCTGAGGCTGGATTTGAACTCAGAGTACTCCTGACTCCAGGGCAGGTGCTCTATCCACCTGCCACCCCACCTAGCCACCCCTTTAAAGTACTTTTAAAAAATTTTATTTATTTAAGGCAATGGGGGTTAAGTAACTTGCCCAAGCTCACACAGTCCTCCAGACTCCAGAGTTAGTTCTCTCTCCACCTAGCTGCCCCAAGTCTTTTATTCTTAACCTAAACTTCCCCAATTCTCTGAGGATTTTCAACAAATTAGAAGCCAATCATGGAAAGGGGACAAGATTCTAATTTTTCTCATTAATAAATTTCAGACTTTCTCCACTGTATGCTGTCAGAGGAAAACTTAGTTTCAGGCACTTGGGATCAACTGACATCAGTCTACTGATTCAATAAACATTCCTTTGATGCCTGTTCTGAGTAGGGCATTGTGGTCATGGATGATACTGTGGGTGATACAATGTAGTATAGTCCTGACAGAACTGAGGCCAGAGAGAAATGTAGAGAATTGCAGAAGATGACAGAGGAATGAATTAGTGATAGACTCAGCATCTAAACCATCTGATTTTGAATGTTTAACCCAGAAGATGAATTTTTAGTGTAATTGATGGAGCAAGAAGGACCACGATGAAACAGGGGACACTCCTTAGGGAAGAGACATAAAGTTTTAGCACATGGTGGAGATCTCTGTCCATAGCAAGGAGGAAGTTATTTTAACCAGAAAGAGTGGGGCAGAATTATATAAAGAATGAACTCAATCCCAATGGGTTTGAGGAAATAATCCTAACTTGTGTTATTTTTAATATATATAAGATTTTTAGTCTAGTAAGATGTTGAGGTTGGATTTGAAACTCAGGTGTTTCAGTACCAAAACTTTAATACTACTCTCAAATGCTGACTAAACTTTAGTTAAAGGAGGCTCAAAATGGAATGAAGGACTGAGTCTAAAGAGTATTGATTAATGAAACATTGAAATGGAAGGTCACAAACTCTGTCTTTGTTTAATATTTTCCTCAATGACTTACCTAATGATATTAAGCATATATAAGCAGAAAATTAGAAGAATTATACAAAACTGGACAAGATAGCTAATATAACTGGATAATGAAATCAAGTTTTCAAAAATATACATATGTATATCTATCTATCTATCTATCTATCTATCTATCTATCTATCTATCTATCTATACATATGTGTGTGTGTGTGCATGTTTAACTTTGAATGGTGGGTCCAAACCAAGATGATTAAATTTAACAGGACATAAATATTAAAAAATAATCAATTGCCCAAGTAGATAGAAAAGCCCTGGTGAAATGCCATGTGAAAAGAACTTAGGGATTATGATTTGACCACACAACTTTTTATGTGTCAACAATATGGTGTGGTTGCTAAGCTAACACTGTGTCTGAGGTCACATTAATAGAAAAGAAGTCATTTTTTTTTTAGGTCAAAAGAGGCAAGAGTGCAATAATACACAGCAATTGTTCAGATAATATCTGCAGTACTGTGTGTTTTTTTCCTGTCAATAAATTTTAGGATTGACATCGACAAATTAAAACATTTTTTGGGAAAAGATAGCAAGATAATGAAAAATACTAAGAGTCATCTTCTTAGGAAAAACCTTTAAAGGTACAGGAAGAAAAGACGTTGAGGCCTCATTGATAGCTATCTCTAAATAGTTCTGAGGGAAGAATTAAGGTAATAGTTGGGAGTGATAGGAGGACAGATTTCCATTGTATGTATGGGAAAAACTTTCTAGCAAACTTTTTGGTCTCAGGCTCTTATTTATAAACTACTAAGGAAATCCTTCCTCACCACTAAGGAACTTGAAAATTGTTGATCTTGATGGTTCTCTCTAATTCTGAGTTTTTCAAGATTTTCTTCTGGAAACCCCCCACCCCCACCCCTCCCATCTTTGGCTTGTGCTGCCTAATAAAATGATGGCTTGAAGTCATTCTTGAAGGGACTGATTAGGTTTCTAGGTATCTTTGATTCATAAATCATGGCTTGTTGAATTAGTCTATAAGATAAAGATCTGTGGAGACCCATAAGTAGTGGTTACTGATAGAGACTCTGGGAAATAAGTGCAGTTGGGTCCACATGTTTAACATTTTAGCCTTCAAGGTCTTCTGCTCCTCAACTTCTTTGGCACCCATCACATTTGACTTTATTTTCTATTGCTATAATTATTGTTTCTTAGGGGTGCCTGAACTTTCCAATATTTCCTTCATTTCACTCTCTGGGAAGGAGTTTCTCTCTCTCTCTACTCCTGGACAATACTGGATCCCTCCCTAACCACCTCTATTCCAGCATCAGGGTCTCCAGCCTTCCTTATTTATTCTGCTAGTCTTTGGAGTGTCTCTATCTCTGTCTCCTCTTCCTCTCCCTTCCCCTCCCCTCCCCCTCCCTTCCCCCCCCCTTCCCTCCTCCCCCTCCCATCCCCCTCCTTTCCTCTCCTATTCTCCTCTTCTTCTCCTCTCTTTTCTCTTTTTCTCATTCCATTCCCCCATATCCCTCATCCCACCCCAAGTACATTCAAGTATGACTATTCACCAAAGGAATATGAAATTAATGAAGCGGTTAAACAGATAAATTGAACTTGGGCCCTAATCACAGCAGATTTCATGTATAAGAGTTCTTAACCTGAAGCCCCTTCAAATTAATATAACTTTTTGATAATGATAATATATCAAAAATTAGCTTCCTTTTTTATTCTATGTAGTTTGTTTTATGCATTTAAAAGCATTATTCTGAATATCTGTCCATAGAATTCATTGGCTGCCAAAGAGGTTTATGACACAAAAATGTTAAGAATAATGATGTGTAAAGTCGTGGTGGTAATGTGGAAGAGTCATTATGGACTGGGGACTTTGGTCATGACTCTGCCACTAATGGAATGACCCTGCATGAATCACTCTTGCATTGAGATACTAATTTTTCTCCTCTGTAAAATGAAGGGGGCTGGACTAAATGTATCTCTGAAATGCTTTCTAGTATTGACCTTGTCAGACTGTGATTAATAGCTAGTATAGATATAAAATAGGGTATACAATATATTTGTTACAAATATCATCTATGTATAGCTCAGTCACACACATGATCATGTTATTCATGAACCTGTAACATATCATACAACCCCACTGAAAAACACTGCACATATGGTATGAATTATATGTTTAACATGTTCCATACATTCATTTACATGAACAACACACTATACACATTATAAAACATACCACGTTAAACACATGCATATCTACACATTCATGTATACATACATGCATGCACACACATAACTTCAAGGGGTGAGGACTAATTTTTTTTCTTTGCAAGCTTAGTGACAAGCAAAGTTTCTGATATATAGTAGGTATATGTTAATGATTTATTGAATTGAATTGTACATAATGTGTGTGTATTGTTATATATAGATTATATATATATATATATGTATGATATATATACCTCATTT
Source organism: Macrotis lagotis (assembly GCF_037893015.1). Lineage (NCBI taxonomy): Eukaryota > Metazoa > Chordata > Mammalia > Peramelemorphia > Peramelidae > Macrotis > Macrotis lagotis. Next base: position 89,469,113 of record NC_133665.1, read on the forward strand.
AACCTTCATAGCAACTCTGTGATATAGGGAATCTTATCATCAACCCTATTTTATATTGAAGAAAACTTGAGGCACAAGGAAGTTAAATAACCTGCCTAGAATCACCCAAGTAATAATGTCTGAGCAAGAAATATTTTTTATGAGTTTAAAATTTTTTAAATTAATTTTGTTTAACAATTATATACAATAGTAGTTTCTACTATCATTTTTGTAAAGTTTTGAATTTAAACTTTATCCCCCCACCCTCCCTTCTCTCTTTCCCCCACAGAAAGAAGTCTTATA